>NC_088401.1:12125007-12152507 GCF_034236695.1 Oncorhynchus nerka | reverse complement strand
CACACACACAAACATACAAACACACACACAGACTTGCACACCGACACCCACACACAGACTTGCACACAGACACCCACCCCCACACACACACACACACACACACACACACACACACACACACACCCACGACGGCTAGGAGAGATCTACAGCAACCGTCAGACGACTCAGCAAGCAAGAATATATGACATATGGCATCAAAGATTCATCAGGTTGACACCTGCTGCAGACCAGGAATCTTTTTTTCCAGAGTTCCTCCACCATGGTGGGGGGGGGGTGCTGCTTCTGTTTAGATACAATACAAAATACATCTGAATGTGGCAAAGACAGCTGTCAGGGGATTGAAATCATCCCTGTTTGTAGGATCTGTGTAGTGATTCTCTGGGACCAGGCCCTGTATAACAGAGAGAGGGGATTATCTCTGTTTGTTAGGATCTGTGTAGTGATTCTCTGGGACCAGGTCCTGTATAACAGAGAGAGGGGATGATCTCTGTTTGTTAGGATCTGTGTAGTGATTCTCTGGGACCAGGCCCTGTATAACAGAGAGAGGGGATGATCTCTGTTTGTTAGGATCTGTGTAGTGATTCTCTGGGACCAGGCCCTGTTTAACAGAGAGAGGGTATGATCTCTACAATATGATCATGGTACTCTTTACTAATGCATGTTGAAATTGACTATAATGGCTGTACATGTCTTTACAATCAACTTACATCATCAAGTGTAAATTTCCTCTCTATGATTTAAACAAGCTGACACATTTTATAGACAAAATCAGAAGATCCTTCATCCTACTGTCACTGAATGGTATTCAGCTAATCCACATTCCCTAAAGGAAAGTTCCCCTTCATCCTATTGTCACTGAATGGTGTTCAGCTAATCCACATTCCAGGAAAGTTTTCCCCTGGAGCTGTGTTTCATGCTTGTGGTTACTTATCCCCTGGACTGTCTCTGGGTCGTTGGATAGATGTATTTCTGGATGAAGTGTTGGCCCTCTCCTTGGTGTTAACAGCATTACTGAGCAGTGTGACCGCCCTCCTCAGAGCATTCAGGGAGGCAGGGTGATTTAGTCTCCCCATGATCTTTTTATCACCAAACGATTATCCCCTAATGAGGTTTTACATCATAGACAATCACCGAGGAGTAGTGGGCAGCTCAGATAGCATCATACATTGATTGCTGTCCGCCAGAAACGTAAAATGAGCACACAGAGATGCACACAAACACAAACACACACAGACCGCAGCCTTCGCAGGAACTAATAGGGATCCATAGTAAATACAAATACATGTTTTCTGAGGATTTATTACCGCCTTTATTAACAGTTATGTTAACTGTTATGTTAAGCTTTACGGAGGCAGCGATAAGCTACAAAACTGAAAATACATTATTTTAAACAGCAGCATTTTTAACAACTTATTCCGTGTTGTCCCAGTCCATGTTTATAGACTATATTCTCTGTATTATTACAGGTTAATATAGTCACAAAGGGTTTATACATTGACCCATATTTTACGTTTTGGGGCTTACTGAACCATTTGTTTCTGAATGCTACGTAGTAAAGTCATCTTAGGGACTCCGTTTAAAGGCCAATGTGTGAAATTGAAACGTTGATCCTGATCTAGGACTGATCTAGGACTGATCTAGGGCTGATCTAGGGCTAATCTAGGGCTGATCTAGGGCTGATCTAGGGCTGATCTAGGACTAATCTAGGGCTGATCTAGGGCTAATCTAGGACTGATCTAGGGCTAATCTAGGGCTGATCTAGGGCTGATCTAGGGCTGATCTAGGGCTGATCTAGGGCTAATCTAGGGCTGATCTAGGACTAATCTAGGGCTGATCTAGGGCTGATCTAGGGCTAATCTAGGGCTAATCTAGGACTAATCTAGGACTGATCTAGGGCTAATCTAGGACTAATCTAGGACTGATCTAGGGCTGATCTAGGGCTATTCTAGGACTGATCTAGGACTGATCTAGGACTGATCTAGGACTGATCTAGGGCTAATCTAGGGCTGATCTAGGGCTATTCTAGGACTGATCTAGGACTGATCTAGGACTGATCTAGGACTAATCTAGGACTGATCTAGGACTGATCTAGGACTGATCTAGGGCTGGTCTAGGACTAATCTAGGACTAATCTAGGACTGATCTAGGGCTAATCTAGGACTAATCTAGGACTGATCTAGGGCTGATCTAGGGCTATTCTAGGACTGATCTAGGACTGATCTAGGACTGATCTAGGACTGATCTAGGGCTAATCTAGGGCTGATCTAGGGCTATTCTAGGACTGATCTAGGACTGATCTAGGACTGATCTAGGACTAATCTAGGACTGATCTAGGACTGATCTAGGACTGATCTAGGGCTGGTCTAGGACTAATCTAGGACTGATCTAGGACTGATCTAGGACTAATCTAGGGCTGATCTAGGACTGATCTAGGGCTAATCTAGGACTGATCTAGGGCTCGCGAGTGGTGCAGTGGTCTAAAGCACTGCATCTCAGCACAAGAGGCGACACCACAATCCATGCTGAATCGCATCTGGTCGTTATTGGGAATCCCATAGGGCGGAGCACAGTTGGCCCAGCGTTGTCTGGGTTTGGTCGGGGTAGGCCGTCTTTGTAAATTAGAACATGCTTTTAACTGACTTGCCTAGTTAAATAAATGTTAAATAAAAATTATTCTATTCATCACCAGCACATTATCTTATCACCAGTATAATATTTTTATCACCAGTATATTATCTCTAGCGCCAGTATAGTATCTCTTTCACCAGTATATTATCTCTTTCACCACTATATTATCTCTGTCACCAGTATATTATCTTTATCACCAGTATATTATCTCTATCACCAGTATATTATCTCTATCACCAGTATATTATCTCTTTCACCAGTATATTATCTCTTTCACCAGTATATTATCTCTGTCACCAGTATATTATCTCTATCACCAGTATATTATCTCTATCACCAGTATATTATCTCTATCACCAGTATATTATCTTTATCACCAGTATATTATCTTTATCACCAGTATATTATCTCTAGCGCCAGTATAGTATCTCTATCACCAGTATATTATCTTTATCACCAGTATATTATCTTTATCACCAGTATATTATCTCTATCACCAGTATATTATCTATCACCACTATATCATCTTTATCACCAGTATACTATCTATCACCAGTATATTAGTTTTATCACCAGTATATTATCTTTATCACCAGTATATTATCTCTATCACCAGTATAATATCTTTATCCCCATGAAATTATCTCTATCAGCAGTATATTATCTCTTTCACCAGTAAATTATCTCTATCACCATTATAGTATCTCTATCACCAGTATATTATCTCTATCACCAGTATAGTATCTCTATCACCAGTATATTATCTCTATCACCAGTATAGTATCTTGATCACCAGTATACTATCTCTATCACCAGTATATTATCTTTATCACCAGTATATTATCTCTATCACCAGTATATTATCTCTATCACCAGTATAGTATCTTGATCACCAGTATACTATCTCTATCACCAGTATATTATCTCTATCACCAGTATATTATCTCTATCACCAGTATATTATCTCTATCACCAGTATAGTATCTTGATCACCAGTATACTATCTCTATCACCAGTATATTATCTTTATCACCAGTATATTATCTCTATCACCAGTATATTATCTCTATCACCAGTATATTATCTCTATCACCAGCATATTATCTCTATCACCAGTATATTATCTCTATCACCAGTATATTATCTATCACCAGTATACTATCTATTACCAGTATATTATCTCTATCACCAGTATATTATATCTATCACCAGTATAGTATCTTTATCACCATGATATTATCTCTATCAGCAGTATATTATCTCTATCAGCAGTATATTATCTCTATCACAATTATAGTATCTCTATCACCAGTATATTATCTCTATCACCAGTATAGTATCTCTATCACCAGTATATTATCTCTATCACCAGTATAGTATCTCGATCACCAGTATATTATCTATCACCAGTATGTTATCTATCACCAGTATATCATCTTTATCACCAGTATACTATCTATCACCAGTATATTAGTTCTATCACCAGTATATTATCTCTATCACCAGTATATTATCTTTATCACCAGTATATTATCTCTATCACCAGTATATTATCTCTATCACCAGTATATTATCTTTATCACCAGTATAATATCTCTATCACCAGTATATTATCTCTGTCACCAGTATAGTATCTTTATCACCAGTATAGTATCTTTATCACCAGTATATGATCTTTATCACCAGTATATTATCTTTATCACCAGTATATTATCTTTATCACCAGTATATTATCTCTATCACCAGTATATTATCTATCACCAGTATGTTATCTTTCACCAGTATATCATCTTTATCACCAGTATATTATCTCTATCACCAGTATATTATCTCTATCACCAGTATATTATCTATCACCAGTATGTTATCTATCACCAGTATATCATCTTTATCACCAGTATACTATCTATCACCAGTATATTAGTTCTATCACCAGTATATTATCTCTATCACCAGTATATTATCTTTATCACCAGTATATTATCTCTATCACCAGTATATGATCTCTATCACCAGTATATTATCTTTATCACCAGTATATTATCTCTATCACCAGTATATTATCTCTATCACCAGTATATTATATCTATCACCAGTATAGTATATTTATCACCATGATATTATCTCTATCAGCAGTATATTATCTCTATCACTAGTATATTATCTCTATCACCATTATAGTATCTCTATCACAAGTATATTATCTCTATCACCAGTATATTATCTCTATCACCAGTATATTATCTCTATCACCATTATAGTATCTTTATCACCAGTATAGTATCTTTATCACCAGTATATTATCTCTATCACCAGTATATTATCTTTATCACCAGTATATTATCTTTATCACCAGTATATTATCTCTATCACCAGTATATTATCTATCACCAGTATGTTATCTATCACCAGTATATCATCTTTATCACCAGTATACTATCTTTCACCAGTATATTATCTCTATCACCAGTATATTATCTCTATCACCATTATAGTATCTCTATCACCAGTATATTATCTCTATCACCAGCATAGTATCTCTATCACCAGTATATTATCTCTATCACCAGTATAGTATCTCTATCACCAGTATAGTATCTCGATCACCAGTATACTATCTCTATCACCAGTATATTATCTTTATCACCAGTATATTATCTCTATCACCAGTATAGTATCTTGATCACCAGTATACTATCTCTATCACCAGTATATTATCTTTATCACCAGTATATTATCTCTATCACCAGTATATTATCTCTATCACCAGTATATTATCTCTATCACCAGTATATTATCTATATCACCAGTATATTATCTCTATCACCAGTATATTATCTCTATCACCAGTATATTATCTCTATCACCAGTATAGTATCTTGATCACCAGTATATTATCTCTATCACCAGTATATTAGCTTTATCACCAGTATAGTATCTCTATCACCAGTATATTATCTCTATCACCAGTATATTATCTATCACCAGTATGTTATCTATCACCAGTATACTATCTATCACCAGTATATTATCTCTATCACCAGTATAGTATCTCGATCACCAGTATATTATCTATCACCAGTATGTTATCTATCACCAGTATATCATCTTTATCACCAGTATACTATCTATCACCAGTATATTAGTTATATCACCAGTATATTATCTCTATCACCAGTATATTATCTTTATCACCAGTATATTATCTCTATCACCAGTATATTATCTCTATCACCAGTATATTATCTTTATCACCAGTATATTATCTCTAGCGCCAGTATAGTATCTCTATCACCAGTATATTATCTTTATCACCAGTATATTATCTTTATCACCAGTATATTATCTCTATCACCAGTATATTATCTATCACCACTATATCATCTTTATCACCAGTATACTATCTATCACCAGTATATTAGTTTTATCACCAGTATATTATCTTTATCACCAGTATATTATCTCTATCACCAGTATAATATCTTTATCCCCATGAAATTATCTCTATCAGCAGTATATTATCTCTTTCACCAGTAAATTATCTCTATCACCATTATAGTATCTCTATCACCAGTATATTATCTCTATCACCAGTATAGTATCTCTATCACCAGTATATTATCTCTATCACCAGTATAGTATCTTGATCACCAGTATACTATCTCTATCACCAGTATATTATCTTTATCACCAGTATATTATCTCTATCACCAGTATATTATCTCTATCACCAGTATAGTATCTTGATCACCAGTATACTATCTCTATCACCAGTATACTATCTCTATCACCAGTATATTATCTCTATCACCAGTATATTATCTCTATCACCAGTATATTATCTCTATCACCAGTATATTATCTCTATCACCAGTATAGTATCTTGATCACCAGTATACTATCTCTATCACCAGTATATTATCTTTATCACCAGTATATTATCTCTATCACCAGTATATTATCTCTATCACCAGTATATTATCTCTATCACCAGTATATTATCTCTATCACCAGTATATTATCTATCACCAGTATACTATCTATCACCAGTATATTATCTCTATCACCAGTATATTATATCTATCACCAGTATAGTATCTTTATCACCATGATATTATCTCTATCAGCAGTATATTATCTCTATCACCAGTATATTATCTCTATCACCATTATAGTATCTCTATCACCAGTATATTATCTCTATCACCAGTATAGTATCTCTATCACCAGTATATTATCTCTATCACCAGTATAGTATCTCGATCACCAGTATATTATCTATCACCAGTATGTTATCTATCACCAGTATATCATCTTTATCACCAGTATACTATCTATCACCAGTATATTAGTTCTATCACCAGTATATTATCTCTATCACCAGTATATTATCTTTATCACCAGTATATTATCTCTATCACCAGTATATTATCTCTATCACCAGTATATTATCTTTATCACCAGTATAATATCTCTATCACCAGTATATTATCTCTGTCACCAGTATAGTATCTTTATCACCAGTATAGTATCTTTATCACCAGTATAGTATCTTTATCACCAGTATATTATCTTTATCACCAGTATATTATCTTTATCACCAGTATATTATCTCTATCACCAGTATATTATCTATCACCAGTATGTTATCTTTCACCAGTATATCATCTTTATCACCAGTATATTATCTCTATCACCAGTATATTATCTCTATCACCAGTATATTATCTATCACCAGTATGTTATCTATCACCAGTATATCATCTTTATCACCAGTATACTATCTATCACCAGTATATTAGTTCTATCACCAGTATATTATCTCTATCACCAGTATATTATCTTTATCACCAGTATATTATCTCTATCACCAGTATATGATCTCTATCACCAGTATATTATCTTTATCACCAGTATATTATCTCTATCACCAGTATATTATCTCTATCACCAGTATATTATATCTATCACCAGTATAGTATATTTATCACCATGATATTATCTCTATCAGCAGTATATTATCTCTATCACTAGTATATTATCTCTATCACCATTATAGTATCTCTATCACAAGTATATTATCTCTATCACCAGTATATTATCTCTATCACCAGTATATTATCTCTATCACCATTATAGTATCTTTATCACCAGTATAGTATCTTTATCACCAGTATATTATCTCTATCACCAGTATATTATCTTTATCACCAGTATATTATCTTTATCACCAGTATATTATCTCTATCACCAGTATATTATCTATCACCAGTATGTTATCTATCACCAGTATATCATCTTTATCACCAGTATACTATCTTTCACCAGTATATTATCTCTATCACCAGTATATTATCTCTATCACCATTATAGTATCTCTATCACCAGTATATTATCTCTATCACCAGCATAGTATCTCTATCACCAGTATATTATCTCTATCACCAGTATAGTATCTCTATCACCAGTATAGTATCTCGATCACCAGTATACTATCTCTATCACCAGTATATTATCTTTATCACCAGTATATTATCTCTATCACCAGTATAGTATCTTGATCACCAGTATACTATCTCTATCACCAGTATATTATCTTTATCACCAGTATATTATCTCTATCACCAGTATATTATCTCTATCACCAGTATATTATCTCTATCACCAGTATATTATCTATATCACCAGTATATTATCTCTATCACCAGTATATTATCTCTATCACCAGTATATTATCTCTATCACCAGTATAGTATCTTGATCACCAGTATATTATCTCTATCACCAGTATATTAGCTTTATCACCAGTATATTATAGTATCTCTAGTATCTCTATCACCAGTATATTATCTCTATCACCAGTATATTATCTATCACCAGTATATTATCTATCACCAGTATACTATCTATCACCAGTATATTATCTCTATCACCAGTATAGTATCTCGATCACCAGTATATTATCTATCACCAGTATGTTATCTATCACCAGTATATCATCTTTATCACCAGTATACTATCTATCACCAGTATATTAGTTATATCACCAGTATATTATCTCTATCACCAGTATATTATCTTTATCACCAGTATATTATCTCTATCACCAGTATATTATCTCTATCACCAGTATATTATCTTTATCACCAGTATATTATCTCTAGCGCCAGTATAGTATCTCTATCACCAGTATATTATCTTTATCACCAGTATATTATCTTTATCACCAGTATATTATCTCTATCACCAGTATATTATCTATCACCACTATATCATCTTTATCACCAGTATACTATCTATCACCAGTATATTAGTTTTATCACCAGTATATTATCTTTATCACCAGTATATTATCTCTATCACCAGTATAATATCTTTTATCCCCATGAAATTATCTCTATCAGCAGTATATTATCTTTTCACCAGTAAATTATCTCTATCACCATTATAGTATCTCTATCACCAGTATATTATCTCTATCACCAGTATAGTATCTCTATCACCAGTATATTATCTCTATCACCAGTATAGTATCTTGATCACCAGTATACTATCTCTATCACCAGTATATTATCTTTATCACCAGTATATTATCTCTATCACCAGTATATTATCTCTATCACCAGTATAGTATCTCTGATCACCAGTATACTATCTCTATCACCAGTATACTATCTATAGTATCTCTATCACCAGTATATTATCTCTATCACCAGTATATTATCTCTATCACCAGTATATTATCTCTATCACCAGTATATTATCTCTATCACCAGTATAGTATCTTGATCTTGACCAGTATACTATCTCTATCACCAGTATATTATCTTTATCACCAGTATATTATCTCTATCACCAGTATATTATCTCTATCACCAGTATATTATCTCTATCACCAGTATATTATCTCTATCACCAGTATATTATCTATCACCAGTATATTATCTATCTATCACCAGTATATTATCTCTATCACCAGTATATTATATCTATCACCAGTATAGTATCTTTATCACCATGATATTATCTCTATCAGCAGTATATTATCTCTATCACCAGTATATTATCTCTATCACCATTATAGTATCTCTATCACCAGTATATTATCTCTATCACCAGTATAGTATCTCTATCACCAGTATATTATCTCTATCACCAGTATAGTATCTCGATCACCAGTATATTATCTATCACCAGTATGTTATCTATCACCAGTATATCATCTTTATCACCAGTATACTATCTATCACCAGTATATTAGTTCTATCACCAGTATATTATCTCTATCACCAGTATATTATCTTTATCACCAGTATATTATCTCTATCACCAGTATATTATCTCTATCACCAGTATATTATCTTTATCACCAGTATAATATCTCTATCACCAGTATATTATCTCTGTCACCAGTATAGTATCTTTATCACCAGTATAGTATCTTTATCACCAGTATATGATCTTTATCACCAGTATATTATCTTTATCACCAGTATATTATCTTTATCACCAGTATATTATCTCTATCACCAGTATATTATCTATCACCAGTATGTTATCTTTCACCAGTATATCATCTTTATCACCAGTATATTATCTCTATCACCAGTATATTATCTCTATCACCAGTATATTATCTATCACCAGTATGTTATCTATCACCAGTATATCATCTTTATCACCAGTATACTATCTATCACCAGTATATTAGTTCTATCACCAGTATATTATCTCTATCACCAGTATATTATCTTTATCACCAGTATATTATCTCTATCACCAGTATATGATCTCTATCACCAGTATATTATCTTTATCACCAGTATATTATCTCTATCACCAGTATATTATCTCTATCACCAGTATATTATATCTATCACCAGTATAGTATATTTATCACCATGATATTATCTCTATCAGCAGTATATTATCTCTATCACTAGTATATTATCTCTATCAACATTATAGTATCTCTATCACAAGTATATTATCTCTATCACCAGTATATTATCTCTATCACCAGTATATTATCTCTATCACCATTATAGTATCTTTATCACCAGTATAGTATCTTTATCACCAGTATATTATCTCTATCACCAGTATATTATCTTTATCACCAGTATATTATCTTTATCACCAGTATATTATCTCTATCACCAGTATATTATCTATCACCAGTATGTTATCTATCACCAGTATATCATCTTTATCACCAGTATACTATCTTTCACCAGTATATTATCTCTATCACCAGTATATTATCTCTATCACCATTATAGTATCTCTATCACCAGTATATTATCTCTATCACCAGCATAGTATCTCTATCACCAGTATGTTATCTATCACCAGTATATCATCTTTATCACCAGTATACTATCTATCACCAGTATATTAGTTCTATCACCAGTATATTATCTCTATCACCAGTATATTATCTTTATCACCAGTATATTATCTCTATCACCAGTATATGATCTCTATCACCAGTATATTATCTTTATCACCAGTATATTATCTCTATCACCAGTATATTATCTCTATCACCAGTATATTATATCTATCACCAGTATAATATCTCTATCACCAGTATATTATCTCTGTCACCAGTATAGTATCTTTATCACCAGTATAGTATCTTTATCACCAGTATATGATCTTTATCACCAGTATATTATCTTTATCACCAGTATATTATCTTTATCACCAGTATATTATCTCTATCACCAGTATATTATCTCTATCACCAGTATATTATCTTTCACCAGTATATCATCTTTATCACCAGTATATTATCTCTATCACCAGTATATTATCTCTATCACCAGTATATTATCTATCACCAGTATGTTATCTATCACCAGTATATCATCTTTATCACCAGTATACTATCTATCACCAGTATATTAGTTCTATCACCAGTATATTATCTCTATCACCAGTATATTATCTTTATCACCAGTATATTATCTCTATCACCAGTATATGATCTCTATCACCAGTATATTATCTTTATCACCAGTATATTATCTCTATCACCAGTATATTATCTCTATCACCAGTATATTATATCTATCACCAGTATAGTATATTTATCACCATGATATTATCTCTATCAGCAGTATATTATCTCTATCACTAGTATATTATCTCTATCACCATTATAGTATCTCTATCACAAGTATATTATCTCTATCACCAGTATATTATCTCTATCACCAGTATATTATCTCTATCACCAGTATAGTATCTTTATCACCAGTATATTATCTCTATCACCAGTATATTATCTTTATCACCAGTATATTATCTTTATCACCAGTATATTATCTCTATCACCAGTATATTATCTATCACCAGTATGTTATCTATCACCAGTATATCATCTTTATCACCAGTATACTATCTATCACCAGTATATTATCTCTATCACCAGTATATTATCTCTATCACCATTATAGTATCTCTATCACCAGTATATTATCTCTATCACCAGCATAGTATCTCTATCACCAGTATATTATCTCTATCACCAGTATAGTATCTCTATCACCAGTATAGTATCTCGATCACCAGTATAGTATCTCGATCACCAGTATATTATCTTTATCACCAGTATATTATCTCTATCACCAGTATAGTATCTTGATCACCAGTATACTATCTCTATCACCAGTATATTATCTTTATCACCAGTATATTATCTCTATCACCAGTATATTATCTCTATCACCAGTATATTATCTCTATCACCAGTATATTATCTATATCACCAGTATATTATCTCTATCACCAGTATATTATCTCTATCACCAGTATATTATCTCTATCACCAGTATAGTATCTTGATCACCAGTATATTATCTCTATCACCAGTATATTAGCTTTATCACCAGTATAGTATCTCTATCACCAGTATATTATCTTTATCACCAGTATATTATCTCTATCACCAGTATATTATCTCTATCACCAGTATATTATCTTTATCACCAGTATATTATCTTTATCACCAGTATAATATCTCTATCACCAGTATATTATCTCTGTCACCAGTATAGTATCTTTATCACCATGATATTATCTCTATCAGCAGTATATTATCTCTATCACCAGTATATTATCTCTATCACCATTATAGTATCTCTATCACCAGTATATTATCTCTATCACCAGTATAGTATCTCTATCACCAGTATATTATCTCTATCACCAGTATAGTATCTCGATCACCAGTATATTATCTATCACCAGTATGTTATCTATCACCAGTATATCATCTTTATCACCAGTATACTATCTATCACCAGTATATTAGTTCTATCACCAGTATATTATCTCTATCACCAGTATATTATCTTTATCACCAGTATATTATCTCTATCACCAGTATATTATCTCTATCACCAGTATATTATCTTTATCACCAGTATATTATCTTTATCACCAGTATAATATCTCTATCACCAGTATATTATCTCTGTCACCAGTATAGTATCTTTATCACCAGTATAGTATCTTTATCACCAGTATATGATCTTTATCACCAGTATATTATCTTTATCACCAGTATATTATCTTTATCACCAGTATATTATCTCTATCACCAGTATATTATCTATCACCAGTATGTTATCTATCACCAGTATATCATCTTTATCACCAGTATATTATCTCTATCACCAGTATATTATCTCTATCACCAGTATATTATCTATCACCAGTATGTTATCTATCACCAGTATATCATCTTTATCACCAGTATACTATCTATCACCAGTATATTAGTTCTATCACCAGTATATTATCTCTATCACCAGTATATTATCTCTATCACCAGTATATTATATCTATCACCAGTATAATATCTCTATCACCAGTATATTATCTCTGTCACCAGTATAGTATCTTTATCACCAGTATAGTATCTTTATCACCAGTATATTATCTTTATCACCAGTATATTATCTTTATCACCAGTATATTATCTCTATATTATCACCAGTATATTATCTATCACCAGTATGTTATCTTTCACCAGTATATCATCTTTATCACCAGTATATTATCTCTATCACCAGTATATTATCTATCACCAGTATGTTATCTATCACCAGTATATCATCTTTATCACCAGTATACTATCTATCACCAGTATATTATCTCTATCACCAGTATATTATCTCTATCACCAGTATATTATATCTATCACCAGTATAGTATATTTATCACCATGATATTATCTCTATCAGCAGTATATTATCTCTATCACTAGTATATTATCTCTATCACCATTATATTCTCTATCACAAGTATATTATCTCTATCACCAGTATATTATCTCTATCACCAGTATATTATCTATCACCAGTATATTATCTTTATCACCAGTATATTATCTTTATCACCAGTATATTATCTCTATCACCAGTATATTATCTTTATCACCAGTATATTATCTTTATCTATCACCAGTATATTATCTCTATCACCAGTATATTATCTTTATCACCAGTATATTATCTATCACCAGTATATTATCTTTATCACCAGTATATATCTATCACCAGTATATTATCTCTATCACCAGTATATTATCTCTATCACCAGTATAGTATCTCTATCACCAGTATATTATCTCTATCACCAGTATAGTATCTATCACCAGTATAGTATCTCGATCACCAGTATAGTATCTCGATCACCAGTATATTATCTTTATCACCAGTATATTATCTCTATCACCAGTATAGTATCTTGATCACCAGTATACTATCTCTATCACCAGTATATTATCTTTATCACCAGTATATTATCTCTATCACCAGTATATTATCTCTATCACCAGTATATTATCTCTATCACCAGTATATTATCTATATCACCAGTATATTATCTCTATCACCAGTATATTATCTCTATCACCAGTATATTATCTCTATCACCAGTATAGTATCTTGATCACCAGTATATTATCTCTATCACCAGTATATTAGCTTTATCACCAGTATAGTATCTCTATCACCAGTATATTATCTTTATCACCAGTATATTATCTCTATCACCAGTATATTATCTCTATCACCAGTATATTATCTTTATCACCAGTATATTATCTTTCTTTATCACCAGTATAATATCTCTATCACCAGTATATTATCTCTGTCACCAGTATAGTATCTTTATCACCATGATATTATCTCTATCAGCAGTATATTATCTCTATCACCAGTATATTATCTCTATCACCATTATAGTATCTCTATCACCAGTATATTATCTCTATCACCAGTATAGTATCTCTATCACCAGTATATTATCTCTATCACCAGTATAGTATCTCGATCACCAGTATATTATCTATCACCAGTATGTTATCTATCACCAGTATATCATCTTTATCACCAGTATACTATCTATCACCAGTATATTAGTTCTATCACCAGTATATTATCTCTATCACCAGTATATTATCTTTATCACCAGTATATTATCTCTATCACCAGTATATTATCTCTATCACCAGTATATTATCTTTATCACCAGTATATTATCTTTATCACCAGTATAATATCTCTATCACCAGTATATTATCTCTGTCACCAGTATAGTATCTTTATCACCAGTATAGTATCTTTATCACCAGTATATGATCTTTATCACCAGTATATTATCTTTATCACCAGTATATTATCTTTATCACCAGTATATTATCTCTATCACCAGTATATTATCTATCACCAGTATGTTATCTATCACCAGTATATCATCTTTATCACCAGTATATTATCTCTATCACCAGTATATTATCTCTATCACCAGTATATTATCTATCACCAGTATGTTATCTATCACCAGTATATCATCTTTATCACCAGTATACTATCTATCACCAGTATATTAGTTCTATCACCAGTATATTATCTCTATCACCAGTATATTATCTCTATCACCAGTATATTATATCTATCACCAGTATAATATCTCTATCACCAGTATATTATCTCTGTCACCAGTATAGTATCTTTATCACCAGTATAGTATCTTTATCACCAGTATATTATCTTTATCACCAGTATATTATCTTTATCACCAGTATATTATCTCTATCACCAGTATATTATCTATCACCAGTATGTTATCTTTCACCAGTATATCATCTTTATCACCAGTATATTATCTCTATCACCAGTATATTATCTATCACCAGTATGTTATCTATCACCAGTATATCATCTTTATCACCAGTATACTATCTATCACCAGTATATTAGTTCTATCACCAGTATATTATCTCTATCACCAGTATATTATCTTTATCACCAGTATATTATCTCTATCACCAGTATATGATCTCTATCACCAGTATATTATCTTTATCACCAGTATATTATCTCTATCACCAGTATATTATCTCTATCACCAGTATATTATATCTATCACCAGTATAGTATATTTATCACCATGATATTATCTCTATCAGCAGTATATTATCTCTATCACTAGTATATTATCTCTATCACCATTATAGTATCTCTATCACAAGTATATTATCTCTATCACCAGTATAGTATCTTGATCACCAGTATACTATCTCTATCACCAGTATATTATCTTTATCACCAGTATATTATCTCTATCACCAGTATATTATATCTATCACCAGTATAGTATATTTATCACCATGATATTATCTCTATCAGCAGTATATTATCTCTATCACTAGTATATTATCTCTATCACCAGTATATTATCTCTATCACCAGTATAGTATCTTGATCACCAGTATATTATCTCTATCACCAGTATATTAGCTTTATCACCAGTATAGTATCTCTATCACCAGTATATTATCTCTATCACCAGTATATTATCTATCACCAGTATGTTATCTATCACCAGTATACTATCTATCACCAGTATATTATCTCTATCACCAGTATATTATATCTATCACCAGTATAGTATCTTTATCACCATGATATTATCTCTATCAGCAGTATATTATCTCTATCACCAGTATAGTATCTCTATCACCAGTATAGTATCTCGATCACCAGTATATTATCTATCACCAGTATATCATCTTTATCACCAGTATACTATCTATCACCAGTATATTAGTTCTATCACCAGTATATTTTCTCTATCACCAGTATATTATCTTTATCACCAGTATATTATCTCTATCACCAGTATATTATCTCTATCACCAGTATATTATCTTTATCACCAGTATATTATCTTTATCACCAGTATAATATCTCTATCACCAGTATATTATCTCTGTCACCAGTATAGTATCTTTATCACCAGTATAGTATCTTTATCACCAGTATATGATCTTTATCACCAGTATATTATCTTTATCACCAGTATATTATCTCTATCACCAGTATATTATCTATCACCAGTATGTTATCTATCACCAGTATATCATCTTTATCACCAGTATATTATCTCTATCACCAGTATATTATCTCTATCACCAGTATATTATCTATCACCAGTATGTTATCTATCACCAGTATATCATCTTTATCACCAGTATACTATCTATCACCAGTATATTAGTTCTATCACCAGTGTATTATCTCTATCACCAGTATATTATCTTTATCACCAGTATATTATCTCTATCACCAGTATATGATCTCTATCACCAGTATATTATCTTTATCACCAGTATATTATCTCTATCACCAGTATATTATCTCTATCACCAGTATATTATATCTATCACCAGTATAGTATATTTATCACCATGATATTATCTCTATCAGCAGTATATTATCTCTATCACTAGTATATTATCTCTATCACCATTATAGTATCTCTATCACAAGTATATTATCTCTATCACCAGTATAGTATCTCTATCACCAGTATATTATCTTTATCACCAGTATATTATCTCTATCACCAGTATATTATCTCTATCACCAGTATATTATCTTTATCACCAGTATATTATCTCTATCACCAGTATATTATCTTTATCACCAGTATATTATCTTTATCACCAGTATAATATCTCTATCGCCAGTATATTATCTCTGTCACCAGTATAGTATCTTTATCACCAGTATAGTATCTTTATCACCAGTATATGATCTTTATCACCAGTATATTATATTTATCACCAGTATAATATCTCTATCACCAGTATAATATCTCTATCACCAGTATATTATCTCTGTCACCAGTATAGTATCTCTATCACCAGTATATTATCTTTATCACCAGTATATTATCTCTATCACCAGTATATTATCTCTATCACCAGTATAGTATCTTTATCACCAGTATATTATCTCTATCACCAGTATATTATCTCTATCACCAGTATATTATATCTATCACCAGTATAGTATCTTTATCACCATGATATTATCTCTATCAGCAGTATATTATCTCTATCACCAGTATAGTATCTCTATCACCAGTATATTATCTCTATCACCAATATATTTTCTCTATCACCAGTATATTATCTCTATCACCAGTATAGTATCTTGATCACCAGTATAGTATCTCTATCACCAGTATATTATCTCTATCACCAGTATATAGCCAGAAGAATCCAACGAATGTGCTTACTACTTTTTAGACTGAAGCTAAAATGTTGTCAATAGCCCATAAGAATTGATGATATTGAATGAAAGTGTTTTTATAGCTCTGATTCGATGTCTACCATAGATAATTATGGTATCATATTTAATGCTGTAAACCACACAGGGGAGGTACCTAGTAATGTAGTATCTAAGATTCTCACTTTGATGTGAAGCCAACCTGAAGTCGTATTTCCTTGTGTCAATGGAATATGAATTATGCTTTGTAATTTGTTAAAAAAATACAGCAGTTCCGTTTTAAATAGGTGAAAGTTAAATACTGGGTTATCAGTGATAGATTTTAGCATATGGAATAACTTCTATAAATCCTGTGGCAGATTGTGTCCCCAAACAGCCCGAAGAGATGAAGCGCAATTCCATTTTTAAAAGCCTTTTAATATGCCTCTGAATTAAATTAAAGCAACAGAATCCCTTTGATTTGAACATGAAATACATTTCCTAAAGGTTAACGGCATTTCCTGATTTGTCCAGTAGGACCTCTGTACCTGCAAACACGGCCCAGGAATAACAAAACACTTCCGTCTGTCATTCTACGGCTTCTAATCAGACCAGGTGAGTGAACTCTTTAGACAATCAATTCTGTTTCAATTGTTCAAACCAGGTACAAAAGAAAACCAATGGTACTTCAGCACTCAAGGGCCGGTAAATTAACATCCTGCAGCATGGTTTAGTCGAGACGTCAAACTGCACTCTCAAAAGAAAAGGGTAAGGTTAAAGTATAGAATTGTTCCCTGGGTTAAATTAGATCAAAATACAAATAATATACCCTCAGTGCTGATCTCACATGGTTCTCTTCTGTACATTTAAGTGTGCGGATAATCTAGTATACTTCCACATTTTTGTACCCAATATTTTGAACACACCGTGTATTCGGAAAATATTCAGAACCCTTCCCTTTTTCCACATTTTGTTACGTAAACAGCCTTTTTCTAAAATGGATTAAATACATGTTTTTCCTCATCAATCTACACACAATTCCACATAATAACAAAGCGAAACGAGTCTTTAGACATTTTTGAAATGCATTAAAGATATCTAAACAGAAAAACCTTATTTACATACGTAAGTATTCAGACCCTTTACTATGATACTCGAAATTGAGCTCAGGGGTATCCTGTTTCCATTGATCATCCTTGGGATGATGTGGTGAGGTGAGGGTACATTTCTGTTTCCCAGGGTGGAGGCGTGGATTAGTGGGGGCATGGCTTTCGGGTTAGTTATTTCTGTGTTGTACCAGTTTAATTGATCTATGGTTTATGTTAATTCATGTTTCTGAACTTCTGAAGTCTTTATAAAGGCACACGTGAGAGCAACAATAAAGATATATAATTCATATTGTAGCAACCTTAACCCAACTGTACCTTGTCGAGAAGTGCAGACCTCTTGGCGCAATGATTAAGGTGTTGGATTGACAATCGCTGGACCCAGGTGTGAGTCCCGGTGAAGAAGTGTGACACGTGACAGACTTGATATAGAGAAGAGAAAAAACAGCTTTGTGTACCTTAAAAAAATAAAAATAAAAATGATGGGGATCCACACCCCTTCACACACACACTCGCCTTCCTTATCAATTCACTCCAGAGGATTTAATGGGCTGCGTCCCCTCCTCTTCTTCTATGGTGGTTCCACAGTGTATTCACAGAGGGGAGATTGAGGGATGGAATCTGCTCTCTGCATCATTCAGAAAAATTCATAGAGGGCTTGGAGAGGGAAATGAGATGGATATTTGTTTCCTGTGTCCTCAGAGCCACTTTACTTTAATAAGTTGCCACTGGATTTGACCTTCCCTTGGTGTTTTGTGGTGGATTGGCAGACTATCGGCAGAGATTGTCTATCTATAGTGAAGCCTGGCGTCTGGAGGTAGCCAGAGGAAGGAACAGAGGTTATGGAATGAAAATATACATGATTGTTGCACCTTGAGTTTGGAAGCAGAGGTTGAATCCCAAGATTTCTAAATTCTTATTCTGGACGGGAAGAGAGATAAGGTGAATGTTGGAATAATTTGGTTGTTGTTGTGAGCTGTACAAAAACAAAGTGGTGTGCAGAAAGACAAAGGAAAGACTGTAGATTCCGTGCATTCCTTTCCACATAGAATTAGAACGTATGGTCATGCATTTATTCACAGTAAAGTCACACCAAACTCCTTCCATACCTAGTGATTTCTCAACCCTTCAATCAGGTCTGTGATGCCCACTGCCCCATGCTAGCTGATTGTAGGGCACTGAAATGATTACAGGAATTCTGTAACACTACAACTGCCTCAAGGAATCGAGTTAGGTTTGCCAGCAGCCAGCTGTGAAGGGATGTTCACAATCGAACTAGACACAGCACATTGGTTATTTTTATTTAGCAGTGT
Source organism: Oncorhynchus nerka (assembly GCF_034236695.1). Taxonomy (NCBI): domain Eukaryota; kingdom Metazoa; phylum Chordata; class Actinopteri; order Salmoniformes; family Salmonidae; genus Oncorhynchus; species Oncorhynchus nerka. Next base: position 12,131,888 of record NC_088401.1, on the reverse strand, counting down.
TGAAATTGAATGTGATACATCAAGAAATAAGGGGTAAAGTGGGTCCTTATAGTGTCGTTATAATGAGGTTCCTTATAGTGTTGTTCCATGCTGCAGTGTCCTATAGGGTCATTATAGTGTTGTTCCATTCTGCAGTGTCCTATAGGGTCATTATAGTGTTGTTCCATGCTGCAGTGTCCTATAGGGTCATTATAGTGTTGTTCCATGCTGCAGTGTCCTATAGGGTCATTATAGTGTTGTTTCATGCTGCAGTGTCCTATAGGGTCATTATAGTGTTGTTCCATGCTGCAGTGTCCTATGTGACCTTATATACCTTTTAAAAAATGTTCTGAGGGGATGTGGAACTGAACCCTGGAACCACATTCAACTTCCGGTGTGTTTGTAAACAAAATATGTTCGGTAACAGCTGTAAACAGCTAGCTGTCTAAGTTAGCTAACTTAGTCTAGTTGTTTCTCAATGTCATTATGAACATAGTATTCTCGGGTGTGATGGTCCTTACGTCTGGGGCCAAACAGTGGATAGAAATGTTAGTAGCAGGAGGTGGCATCGCCTGCATATATGGTAATGTTAGTAGCAGGAGGTGGCATCGCCTGCATGGATGGTAATGTTAGTAGCAGGAGGTGGCATCGCCTGCATGGATGGTAATGTTAGTAGCAGGAGGTGGCATCGCCTGCATCGATGGTAATGTTAGTAGCAGGAGGTGGCATCGCCTGCATGGATGGTAATGTTAGTAGCAGGAGGTGGCATCGCCTGGATGGATGGTAATGTTAGTAGCAGGAGGGGGCATCGCCTGCATATATGGTAATGTTAGTAGCAGGAGGTGGCATCGCCTGCATATATAGTAATGTTAGTAGCAGGAGGTGGCATCGCCTGCATGGATGGTAATGTTAGTAGCAGGAGGTGGCATTGCCTGCATGGATAGTAATGTTAGTAGCAGGAGGTGGCATCGCCTGCATGGATGGTAATGTTAGTAGCAGGAGGTGGCATTGCCCGAATGGATGGTAATGTTAGTAGCAGGAGGTGGCATTGCCTGCATGGATAGTATTGTTAGTAGCAGGAGGTGGCATTGCCTGCATGGATAGTATTGTTAGTAGCAGGAGATGGCATCACCAGGATGATGTGTTGCACGAGTAAGTTGTTAATCAAGGTAACCATTTATGAGTGTTTGTTTTTTACATATATTTAACCCTTTATTTTTGTTGGCACAAAATGACCTCCATTCTTTAGTTTATTTGAATGGGTTCCCTTCTACATCAAGCCAGATGATCTTTTATTGGTCATATACACATATTTAGCAGACTTTATTGGAATTAAGAAATAAATAAATATTAGGACGAGCAATGTCGGAGTGGCATTGACTAGAATACAGTCTATACATATGAAATGAGTTTAACAGTCTGTAAAATGTATTAAAGTGACCAGTGATTCCATGTCTATGCATATCGGGCAGCAGTCTCTAAGCTGCAGGGTTGAGTGCCCGGGTGGTAGCCGGCTAGTGACAGTGATTAAGTTCAGGGCAGGGTTCTGGGTTGAGGACAGCTAATGATGGCTATTTAACAGTCTAATGGACTTGAGATAGAAGCTGTTTTTCAGTCTCTCAGTCCCAGCTTTGATGCACCTGTACTGACCTCACCTTCTGGATGATAGCAGGGTGAACAGGCCGTGGCTCGGGTGGTTGTCCTTGATGATCTTTTTGGTCTTCCTGTGACATCGGGTGCTGTAGGTGTCCTGGAGGGCAGGTAGTGAAAGTGCAGGGCAGCAAATTTAAAAACATCAAAAATCTCAAAATTAAAAGTCCTCAAACATACATGTTTCTGATACCGTTTTAAAGGTAGTCTTGTTGTTAATCCCACCACAGTGTCCGATTTCAAATAGGCTTTACGGCGAAAGCACCACAAACGATTATGTTAGGTCACAACCAAACCACAATAAAAACAGCAATTTTCCCAGCCAAAGAGAGGAGTCATTAAAAGCACAAATAGAGATAAAATTAATCACAAACCTTTGATGATCTTCATCAGATGACACTCATAGGACTTCATGTTACACAATATATGTATGTTTTGTTTGATAAAGTTCGTATTTATCAAAATATGAGTTCCAAAAACATCCAGTGATTTTGCATAGCCACATCATTCAACAGAAGTACTCATCATAAATGTAGATGATAATACAAGTTATACACATGGAATTATAGATATACCTCTCCTTAATGCAACTGCTGTGTCTGATTTAAAAAAACTTTATGGAATATGCAAACCATGCAATAATCTGAGACGGAGCTCAGTAGAAAAAGTCACAATAGCCGCCATGTTGGCGTCAACATAAACAAGAAATTACATGATAAATATTCCCTTACATTTGATGATCTTCATCAGAAAGCATTCCAGGAATCCCAGGTCCACAATAAATGTTTGTTTTGTTTGATAATGTCCATTATTTATGTCCAAATACCGCCGTTTGTTAGCGTGTTTGGTATACATATCCACAGAAATGTTAGAGTGTTTTCTATCCAATACTACTAATAATATGCATATATTAGCAACTGAGACTGAATAGCAGGCCATTTACTTTGGGCAACTTATTCATCCAAGCTACTCAATACTGCCCCCCAGCCATAAGAAGTTTTTAAAGTGGCAAGAGATTTGAGTCGGTATGTTGGCAACAGCCTCTCTATGTTAGTGGTGGCTGTATAACAGTCTGATGGCCTTGAGATAGAAACAGTTTTTCAGTCTCTCGGTCCCAGCTTTGATCCACCTGTACTGACCTCTCCTTCTGGATTATAGTGGTGTGAACAGGCAGTGGCTCGGGTGGTTGTTGTCCTTGATGATATTTTTGGCCTTCCTGTGACATCGGATGCTGTAGGTGTCCTGGAGGTCAGGTAGTTTGCCCCCGGTGATGTGTTATGCAGACCGCACCACCCTCTGAAGAGCCTTGCGGTTGTGGGCGGAGCAGTTGCCGTACCAGATACAGTCCTACAGGATGCTCTTGATTGTGCATCTGTAAAAATGTGTGAGTGTTTCAGGTAACAAGCCACATTTCTTCATTCTCCTGAGGTTGAAGAGGCGATGTTGCGCATTCACCACGCTGTCTGTGTGGGTGGACCGTTTGTCTGTGATGGGTACACCGAGGAACTTAAAACTATCCACCTTCTCCACTACTGTCCCGTTGATGTGGATGGGGGGATGCTCCCTCTGCTGTTTCCTGAAGTCAATGTTTACAAAGGGGTTGAATACTTATTGACTCAAGACATTCAAGCTTTTCGTGGTTTTATTAATTTGAAAGAAAAAATCAAAAAACATAATTCCACTTTGACATTATGGGGTATTGTGTGTAGTCCAGTGACCAAAAAAAGCACATTTAATCAAATTGAAATTCAGTCTATAATACAACAACATGTGGAAGAAGTTAAGGGGTGTGATTACTTTCTGAAGGAACCGTATGTGTTGGGAAGGGACGGTCGGTGCTGGGAGGGAAATCAAGAGGATTAAGGGCTGTCTGTTAGAGGTTATATGGTTATGGATGGTTATGAGATGCCACAGGATGTTTGTGTGTGGCGGTTAGGGAAAATGGAATTGTGATGTTAGCGAATAGCTCGGGACAATAATGAAATCAGGCACCTCTCCAAAACAGTTGGGGAGTACTTTAATTTAGATCTTAAATCATTTGGAAAAATACATATATATGTGTCAACTATAATCAAATTAAAAAAAGCATGCAATACATATTTAAAACCATGCATAATTAATTGTTTTAGCTTGCAGGGGAGTCCTCTGCAGTAGACCACATGCAGAATAGGAGAAGAATGAAATAACATGTAAAGTGAGAGTCCATTACAGTAGTTTGAAATGTGTTTGAAAGTTATCAAAGTTCATTTGAATAATATAAGCAGATTATTTTTAATAAGAGCAGATTCTAATGTGCTGCCCTGCTGGGCGTTTTACGACCAGAGTTGCAAAGCTACTGGTAATTTACCAAAGTTATTGGAAACTCCGGTAATTTTGGTGATTAACAGAAAATCTATGGCAATATATCGTAACTTCGGTAATTATTACTTGAATGAAATAAAATGTATTCATATATAGTAAATATGTTTTTATATCGTTGTCCATATTGTCCATGAGGTTCTAGTAGAGACACCATATGGTTCAAGAAAAAATAGCCTAATTAATGAAAAAAGCATCTAATTAACAATGGCAATATTTTCAATCACTCGGATACTCGTTCAACTATTTACCTTTTCACAACTGCCACCAGTTTGACGACAAAACATTGACAACAAATACATATTGACATTGTAAAATAAATAAAAGTGTGTAAAAAATATAGAATGGGTATTTCATGATGAAACTCATATTAATCACCAAATCACTTAAGTTGATGGTTTGTATTTAGGATAATGTTTTACAGCTAAGTCATTCTATGTTTTATTTTAAAATCAACACCACCAATTAGAGTGAAGGAAGGCCACTCTGCTCACTGAGCCCTTCTGTGTGTACCTGCTTGCCTGTGTGTTTACCTGTGTGTCTGTGTACCTGTGTGTTTACATGTGTGCCTGTGTGTGTACCTGTGTGCCTGTGTGTGTACCTGTGTGCCTGTGTGTATTGTACCTGCGTGTCTGTGTGTTTACCTGCGTGTCTGTGTGTTTACCTGCGTGCCTGTGTGTTTACCTGTGTGCCTGTGTGTGTACCAGTGGCAGTCAGTGTCATTTAAGATGAGGGAGGACATTGTATTAGTTTTTCCAAGAGCATGGCCTTATTTCTATTACAGCATGTTGGATGACTATCATTCATATTCCATTCACCCAGTTCAATGTAACACTGATAGGTTTAGGCTACTACATGATAATCCAATTCTCCCTATACCCATCATGAGGTTGCTACAACCTAGCCTACGAATTACAATTTACATCATGGGTGCACACAGGTCAAGAGACATTTTTTTAGACGACACAAGGACAGACAGTAACACGTTCAATACCATCTTGCACACTCTTGCCTGTATCTAGCTTATTTAGGTTGTGTTTATTAGTCCAACAGTTGCAAACGAGAGTTTCTATTGGACAAATTCAGGTATGTTCATTCATTTTTTCGTTTTTAAGAAACGTTTTTCAACCCAATTGGCTGAATGAATAAATCCCTGATCACGCATAAACACAATTGTTTCATAGCAGCCACGTTGAATTCCTTCTTGCATCAATGCGCTCTCCTCCTCTGACCTCTTCCCTTCGTTTATGAACTTCAATTCACATCACATAAGCTGTATGTGACCAGGCTAAAAAACCTTTCCAAGCCAAACCATATCATTTGGGGCGGCAGGGTAACCTAGTGGTTAGAGCATTGGACTAATAACCGGAAGGTTGCAAGTTCAAATCCCTTAGCTGACAAGGTACAAATATGTCCTTCTGCCCCTGAACAGGCAGTTAACCCACTGTTCCTAGGCTGTCATTGAAAATAAGAATTTGTTCTTAACTGACTGCCTAGTTAAATAAAGGTTAAAAAAATAAAATAAAAACATTACACACAGCCTACATCGCTGTCCCCATTTTAGCTAAAGTAGCATCATAGTCAACATAGCTAATAGAACTAACATTTTAGTAAAACAGCTTCAATCATGCAGTAACATTACAGTGCATAGTGAGTAAGCAGTTACACTGGCAGGACCCGGTGGCAATAAATTAATAAAACCAAAATCTTGACTTGGAAGAGTTCCAGTGCTGTGTTGGATAGTCATAGCCAGCTAGCTAACATAGCATCCCTCTGTTATAGCCAGCTAGCTAGCATAGCATCCCTCTGTCATAGCCAGCTACCTAACATAGCATCCCTCTGTTATAGCCAGCTAGCTAACATAGCATCCCTCTGTCATAGCCAGCTACCTAACAAAGCATCCATTTGTTATAGCCAGCTAGCTAGCATAGCATCCCTCTGTCATAGCCAGCTACCTAACATAGCATCCCTCTGTTATAGCCAGCTAGCTAACATAGCATCCCTTTGTCATAGCCAGCTAGCTAACATAGCATCCCTCTGTCATAGCCAGCTACCTAACAAAGCATCCCTCTGTTATAGCCAGCTAGCTAACATAGCATCCCTCTGTCATAGCCAGCTAGCTAACATAGCATCCCTTTGTCATAGCCAGCTAGCTAACATAGCATCCCTCTGTCATAGCCAGCTACCTAACAAAGCATCCCTCTGTTATAGCCAGCTAGCTAGCATAGCATCCCTCTGTCATAGCCAGCTAGCTAACATAGCATCCCTCTGTCATAGCCAGCTAGCTAACATAGCATCCCTCTGTCATAGCCAGCTAGCTAACATAGCATCCCTCTGTTATAGCCAGCTAGCTAGCATAGCATCCCTCTGTCATAGCTAGCTAGCTAACATAGCATCCCTCTGTCATAGCCAGCTAGCTAACATAGCATCCCTCTGTCATAGCCAGCTAGCTAACATAGCATCCCTCTGTCATAGCCAGCTAGCTAACATAGCATCCCTCTGTCATAGCCAGCTACCTAACAAAGCATCCCTCTGTTATAGCCAGCTAGCTAGCATAGCATCCCTCTGTCATAGCCAGCTAGCTAACATAGCATCCCTCTGTCATAGCCAGCTAGCTAACATAGCATCCCTCTGTCATAGCCAGCTAGCTAACATAGCATCCCTCTGAGATGGGTGTTTGAGTCAGTTCTGGTACTGGGAAATGGCGCCGTTTTACTGTCTCCTAACCAATTGTGCTATAATGTGTTTTTTTGTATTTGTAAATTGTAAATTATTTTGTACATGTTTCTGCAACCGTATCTTAAGGAAGAAAATAGCTTCTTCAACAACAACAACAACAAGCAGGACTCACACGATATTCTCCAAACAACCCACAGGGCAGACATCCCAATTAT
>NC_088401.1:11905007-12120007 GCF_034236695.1 Oncorhynchus nerka | reverse complement strand
TTTAATACTAAACTTGATGGTGTACAACGAGATCAGCAAAATACGAACCATTTAGCCTGTTATGAGGAACGTTCTTATGTCTGTGATGAAATCCTCCTCTTGTTTGACCTGTGTTATGTTACAGGCAGGCTGTGTTACAGACGGGATAAGGTGCTGGCTGTGTTACAGACGGGATAAGGTGCTGGCTGTGTTGCAGTAGGGATAAGGTGCAAGCTGTGTTACAGTAGGGATAAGGTGCAGGCTGTGTTACAGTAGGGATAAGGTGCAGGCTGTGTTACAGTAGGGATAAGGTGCAGGCTGTGTTACAGTAGGGATAAGGTGCAGGCTGTGTTACAGTAGGGATAAGGTGCAGGCTGTGTTACAGTAGGGATAAGGTGCAGGCTGTGTTACAGTCAGGATAAGGTGCAGGCTGTGTTACAGTCAGGATAAGGTGCAGGCTGTGTTACAGTAGGGATAAGGTGCAGGCTGTGTTACAGTAGGGATAAGGTGCAGGCTGTGTTACAGTCAGGATAAGGTGCAGGCTTTGTTACAGCAGGGATAAGGTGCAGGCTGTGTTACAGTAGGGATAAGGTGCAGGCTGTGTTACAGTAGGGATAAGGTGCAGGCTGTGTTACAGCAGGGATAAGGTGCAGGCTGTGTTACAGCAGGGATAAGGTGCAGGCTGTGTTACAGCAGGGATAAGGTGCAGGCTGTGTTACAGTCAGTATAAGGTGCAGGCTGTGTTACAGTAGGGATAAGGTGCAGGCTGTGTTACAGTAGGGATAAGGTGCAGGCTGTGTTACAGTAGGGATAAGGTGCAGGCTGTGTTACAGCAGGGATAAGGTGCAGGCTGTGTTACAGTCAGGATAAGGTGCAGGCTGTGTTACAGTAGGGATAAGGTGCAGGCTGTGTTACAGTAGGGATAAGGTGCAGGCTGTGTTACAGTCAGGATAAGGTGCAGGCTGTGTTACAGTCAGGATAAGGTGCAGGCTGTGTTACAGTCAGGATAAGGTGCAGGCTGTGTTACAGTAGGGATAAGGTGCAGGCTTTGTTACAGCAGGGATAAGGTGCAGGCTGTGTTACAGTAGGGATAAGGTGCAGGCTGTGTTACAGTCAGTATAAGGTGCAGGCTGTGTTACAGTAGGGATAAGGTGCAGGCTGTGTTACAGTAGGGATAAGGTGCAGGCTGTGTTACAGCAGGGATAAGGTGCAGGCTGTGTTACAGTCAGGATAAGGTGCAGGCTGTGTTACAGTAGGGATAAGGTGCAGGCTGTGTTACAGCAGGGATAAGGGCAGGCTGTGTTACAGCAGGGATAAGGTGCAGGCTGTGTTACAGTCAGGATAAGGTGCAGGCTGTGTTACAGTAGGGATAAGGTGCAGGCTGCGTTACAGTCGGGATAAGGTGCTGGCTGTGTTACAGTAGGGATAAGGTGCTGGCTGTGTTACAGTAGGGATAAGGTGCTAATATAAGGAGCTTCTTTTCCTAATAAAGAGGATGGAAACATACCACCCTGCATCTTGGTCCACTACTTATAACGATCTGAGGCCTGATGACTTTGTTTTTGCCAATCTATTTCATGTCCTCTTTCCCTGAGCGCCCATGCCACTCAAAACAACATCAGGTAAATATGACGGAGTAGCATTAGACAAGGTCAGGGCCACTAATCTCATTATCTCAGAACGGCTGTTTGTGTGTGTGTGTGCGTGCCTGAGTGTTTGTTTTGTGGTGTTTTCTCTGTGAATCGCCCAAGTCCCTGGCCCATTAAAATGAAAAACAAAGAGAAGATAACCATTTATTTCCAAGAGGGCTCTCTCTCTCTTTTGCTTAAGAGGATTCGTCTACCTTGATTAGTGCACACTCAGGAGAAAAAAACATGACACACTATATATGGGCCTGTCGCCTTATTATCTCTGTTCTTTATGTGGGGTGTTACCACCATGGGCTTGAGAAAAGATTTCACCCCTGGAAATGTCACCGAGGCACTTTGGATATCATTACCGTTTTGCCTCCATCTGCAGAATATACTGTAGTTGTAGTAATACACTGTACTGGTAGTAATATACTGTAGTGGTAGTAATATACTGTAGTGGTAGTAATATACTGTAGTAGTCAAATATACTGTAGTGGTAGTAATATACTGTAGTGGTAGAATATACTGTAGTAGTAAAATATACTGTAGTGGTAGAATATACTGTAGTGGTAGTAATATACTTTAGTGGTAGAATATACTGTAGTAGTAAAATATACTGTAGAGGTAGAATATACTGTAGTGGTAGAATATACTGTAGTAGTAAACTATACTGTAGTGGTAGAATATACTGTAGTAGTAAAATATACTGTAGTGGTAGTAATATACTGTAGTGGTAGTAATATACTGTAGTGGTAGTAATATACTGTAGTAGTCAAATATACTGTAGTGGTAGTAATATACTGTAGTGGTAGAATATACTGTAGTAGTAAAATATACTGTAGTGGTAGAATATACTGTAGTGGTAGTAATATACTTTAGTGGTAGAATATACTGTAGTAGTAAAATATACTGTAGAGGTAGAATATACTGTAGTGGTAGAATATACTGTAGTAGTAAACTATACTGTAGTGGTAGAATATACTGTAGTAGTAAAATATACTGTAGTGGTAGTAATATACTGTAGTGGTAGTAATATACTGTTGTAGTAAAATATACTGTAGTGGTAGAATATACTGTAGTAGTAAAATATACTGTAGTGGTAGTAACATACTGTAGTGGTAGTAATATAGTGTAGTGGTAGTAATATACTGTAGTGGTAGTAATATACTGTAGTAGTAAAATATACTGTAGTGGTAGAATATACTGTAGTAGTAAAATATACTGTAGTGGTAGTAACATACTGTAGTGGTAGTAATATAGTGTAGTGGTAGTAATATACTGTAATGGTAGTGATAACCTGTAGTGGTAGTAAAATACTGCACTGGTAGAATATACTGTAGTGGTAGTAATATACTGTAGTGGTAGTAATATACTGTAGTGGTAGAATATACTGTAGTGTTAGTAATATACTGTAGTGGTAGTAATATACTGTAGTGGTAGTAATATACTGTAATGGTAGTGATATACTGTAGTGGTAGTAAAATACTGCACTGGTAGAATATACTGTAGTAGTAAAATATACTGTAGTGGTAGAATATACTGTAGTAGTAAAATATACTGTAGTGGTAGAATATACTGTTCTGGTGGTAATATACTGTACTGGTAGTAATATACTGTATTTGAAGTAATACACTGTAGTGGTAGTAAAATATTCTAGTGGTAGTAATATACTCTAATGGTAGTAATATTCTGTACTGGTAGAATATACTGTAGTGGTAGTAATATACTGTAGTGGTAGTAATATACTGCTCTGGTAGAATATACTGTAGTAGTAGTAATATACTGTAGTGGTAGTAATATACTGTAATGGTAGTAATATTCTGTACTGGTAGAATATACTGTAGTGGTAGTAATATAATGTAGTGGTAGTAATATACTGTACTGGTAGTAATATACTGTGGTGGTAGTAATATTCTGTACTGGTAGTAATATACTGTATTGGTAGTAATATAATGTACTGGTAGTAATATACTGTAATGGTAGTAATATAATGTACTGGTAGTAATATACTGTAATGGTAATAATATACTGTACTGGTAGTAACATACTGTATTGGTAGTGATATACTTTACTGGTAGTAATATACTGTAGTGGTAGTAATATACTGTAGTGGTTGCAATATACTGTACCGGTACAATATACTGTTCTGGTAGTAAAATACTGTACTGGTAGTAATAAACTGTACTGGTAGTAATATATTGTAGTGGTAGTAATATACTGTAGTTGTAGTGATAACCTGTAGTGGTAGTAAAATACTGCACTGGTAGAATATACTGTAGTGGTAGTAATATACTGTAGTGGTAGAATATACTGTAGTAGTCAAATATACTGTAGTGGTAGAATATACTGTAGTAGTAAAATATACTGTAGTGGTAGTAATATACTGTAGTGGTAGTAATATACTGTAATGGTAGTGATATACTGTAGTGGTAGTAAAATACTGCACTGGTAGAATATACTGTAGTAGTAAAATATACTGTAGTGTTAGAATATACTGTAGTAGTAAAATATACTGTAGTGGTAGTAATATACTGTAGTGGTAGTAATATACTGTAGTGGTAGAATATACTGTAGTAGTAAAATATACTGAAGTGGTACTAATATATTGTAGTGGTAGTAATATACTGTAGTGGTAGTATAATGGTAGTAAAATATTGTTTTGGTAGAATATACTGTAGTAGTAGTAGTAATATACTGTAGTGGTAGTAATGCACTATAGTGGTAGTAATATACTGCACTGGTAGAATATACTGTAGTAGTAGTAATATACTGTACCGGTACAATATACTGTTCTGGTAGTAAAATACTGTAGTGGTAGTAATATACTGCAGTGGTAGTAATATACTGTAGTTGTAGTAATATGCTGTAGTGGTAGTAATGTACTATAGCGGTAGTAATATATTGTAGTGTAGTAATATACTGTAGTGGTAGTAATGTACTATAGTGGTAGTAATATAGTGTAGTGGTAGCAATATAATGTAGTGTTAGTAATATACTGTACCGGTACAATATACAGTTCTGGTAGTAAAATACTGTAGTGGTAGTAATACACTGTTCTGGTAGTAATACACTGTAGTGATGGTAATATACTGTAGTGGTAGAATATACTGTAGTAGTAAAATATACTGTAGTGGTAGAATATACTGTTCTGGTGGTAATATACTGTACTGGTAGTAATATACTGTATTTGTAGTAATACACTGTAGTGGTAGTAAAATATTCTAGTGGTAGTAATATACTGTAATGGTAGTAATATTCTGTACTGGTAGAATATACTGTAGTGGTAGTAATATACTGTCTGGTAGAATATACTGTAGTAGTAGTAATATACTGTAGTGGTAGTAATATACTGTAATGGTAGTAATATTCTGTACTGGTAGAATGTATGGTAGTAATATACTGTAGTGGTAGTACTATAATGTAGTGGTAGTAAATATACTGTACTGGTAGTAATATACTGTGGTGGTAGGTAGTAATATACTGTATTGGTAGTAATATAATGTACTGTAGTAATATACTGTAATGGTAGTAATATAATGTACTGGTAGTAATATACTGTAATGGTAGTAATATACTGTACTGGTAGTAACATACTGTATTGGTAGTGATATACTTTACTGGTAGTAATATACTGTAGTGGTAGTAATATACTGTAGTGGTTGCAATATACTGTACCGGTACAATATACTGTTCTGGTAGTAATACTGTACTGGTAGTAATAAACTGTACTGGTAGTAATATACTTGTAGTGGTAGTAATATACTGTAGTTGTAGTATAACTGTGTAGTGTACTGGTACAATATACTGTTCTGGTAAAAATACTGCTGTACTGGTAGAATATACTGTAGTAGTGATATACCTGTAGTGGTAGTAATATACTGTAGTGGTAGTAATATACTGTAGTGGTAGAATATACTGTAGTAGTGTAGTGGTAGAATATACTGTAGTAAAATATACTGTAGTGGTAGTATAAGTAGTCAAATACACTGTAGTGGTAGAATATACTGTAGTAGTAAAATATACTGTAGTGGTAGTAATATACTGTAGTGGTAGTAATATACTGTAATGGTAGTGATATACTGTAGTGGTAGTAAAATACTGCACTGGTAGAATATACTGTAGTAGTAAAATATACTGTAGTGGTAGAATATACTGTAGTAGTAAAATATACTGTAGTGGTAGAATATACTGTTCTGGTGGTAATATACTGTACTGGTAGTAATATACTGTATTTGAAGTAATACACTGTAGTGGTAGTAAAATATTCTAGTGGTAGTAATATACTCTAATGGTAGTAATATTCTGTACTGGTAGAATATACTGTAGTGGTAGTAATATACTGTAGTGGTAGTAATATAATGCTCTGGTAGAATATACTGTAGTAGTAGTAATATACTGTAGTGGTAGTAATATACTGTAATGGTAGTAATATTCTGTACTGGTAGAATATACTGTAGTGGTAGTAATATAATGTAGTGGTAGTAATATACTGTACTGGTAGTAATATACTGTGGTGGTAGTAATATTCTGTACTGGTAGTAATATACTGTATTGGTAGTAATATAATGTACTGGTAGTAATATACTGTAATGGTAGTAATATAATGTACTGGTAGTAATATACTGTAATGGTAATAATATACTGTACTGGTAGTAACATACTGTATTGGTAGTGATATACTTTACTGGTAGTAATATACTGTAGTGGTAGTAATATACTGTAGTGGTTGCAATATACTGTACCGGTACAATATACTGTTCTGGTAGTAAAATACTGTACTGGTAGTAATAAACTGTACTGGTAGTAATATATTGTAGTGGTAGTAATATACTGTAGTTGTAGTGATAACCTGTAGTGGTAGTAAAATACTGCACTGGTAGAATATACTGTAGTGGTAGTAATATACTGTAGTGGTAGAATATACTGTAGTAGTCAAATATACTGTAGTGGTAGAATATACTGTAGTAGTAAAATATACTGTAGTGGTAGTAATATACTGTAGTGGTAGTAATATACTGTAGTGGTAGTAATATACTGTAATGGTAGTGATATACTGTAGTGGTAGTAAAATACTGCACTGGTAGAATATACTGTAGTAGTAAAATATACTGTAGTGTTAGAATATACTGTAGTAGTAAAATATACTGTAGTGGTAGTAATATACTGTAGTGGTAGTAATATACTGTAGTGGTAGAATATACTGTAGTAGTAAAATATACTGAAGTGGTACTAATATATTGTAGTGGTAGTAATATACTGTAGTGGTAGTATAATGGTAGTAAAATATTGTTTTGGTAGAATATACTGTAGTAGTAGTAGTAATATACTGTAGTGGTAGTAATGCACTATAGTGGTAGTAATATACTGCACTGGTAGAATATACTGTAGTAGTAGTAATATACTGTACCGGTACAATATACTGTTCTGGTAGTAAAATACTGTAGTGGTAGTAATATACTGCAGTGGTAGTAATATACTGTAGTTGTAGTAATATGCTGTAGTGGTAGTAATGTACTATAGCGGTAGTAATATATTGTAGTGTAGTAATATACTGTAGTGGTAGTAATGTACTATAGTGGTAGTAATATAGTGTAGTGGTAGCAATATAATGTAGTGTTAGTAATATACTGTACCGGTACAATATACAGTTCTGGTAGTAAAATACTGTAGTGGTAGTAATACACTGTTCTGGTAGTAATACACTGTAGTGATGGTAATATACTGTAGTGGTAGAATATACTGTAGTAGTAAAATATACTGTAGTGGTAGAATATACTGTTCTGGTGGTAATATACTGTACTGGTAGTAATATACTGTATTTGTAGTAATACACTGTAGTGGTAGTAAAATATTCTAGTGGTAGTAATATACTGTAATGGTAGTAATATTCTGTACTGGTAGAATATACTGTAGTGGTAGTAATATACTGCTCTGGTAGAATATACTGTAGTAGTAGTAATATACTGTAGTGGTAGTAATATACTGTAATGGTAGTAATATTCTGTACTGGTAGAATATACTGTAGTGGTAGTAATATAATGTAGTGGTAGTAATATACTGTACTGGTAGTAATATACTGTGGTGGTAGTAATATTCTGTACTGGTAGTAATATACTGTATTGGTAGTAATATAATGTACTGGTAGTAATATACTGTAATGGTAGTAATATAATGTACTGGTAGTAATATACTGTAATGGTAATAATATACTGTACTGGTAGTAACATACTGTATTGGTAGTGATATACTTTACTGGTAGTAATATACTGTAGTGGTAGTAATATACTGTAGTGGTTGCAATATACTGTACCGGTACAATATACTGTTCTGGTAGTAAAATACTGTACTGGTAGTAATAAAATGTACTGGTAGTAATATATTGTAGTGGTAGTAATATACTGTAGTTGTAGTGATAACCTGTAGTGGTAGTAAAATACTGCACTGGTAGAATATACTGTAGTGGTAGTAATATACTGTAGTGGTAGAATATACTGTAGTAGTCAAATATACTGTAGTGGTAGAATATACTGTAGTAGTAAAATATACTGTAGTGGTAGTAATATACTGTAGTGGTAGTAATATACTGTAATGGTAGTGATATACTGTAGTGGTAGTAAAATACTGCACTGGTAGAATATACTGTAGTAGTAAAATATACTGTAGTGTTAGAATATACTGTAGTAGTAAAATATACTGTAGTGGTAGTAATATACTGTAGTGGTAGTAATATACTGTAGTGGTAGAATATACTGTAGTAGTAAAATATACTGAAGTGGTACTAATATATTGTAGTGGTAGTAATATACTGTAGTGGTAGTATAATGGTAGTAAAATATTGTTTTGGTAGAATATACTGTAGTAGTAGTAGTAATATACTGTAGTGGTAGTAATGCACTATAGTGGTAGTAATATACTGCACTGGTAGAATATACTGTAGTAGTAGTAATATACTGTACCGGTACAATATACTGTTCTGGTAGTAAAATACTGTAGTGGTAGTAATATACTGCAGTGGTAGTAATATACTGTAGTTGTAGTAATATGCTGTAGTGGTAGTAATGTACTATAGCGGTAGTAATATATTGTAGTGTAGTAATATACTGTAGTGGTAGTAATGTACTATAGTGGTAGTAATATAGTGTAGTGGTAGCAATATAATGTAGTGTTAGTAATATACTGTACCGGTACAATATACAGTTCTGGTAGTAAAATACTGTAGTGGTAGTAATACACTGTTCTGGTAGTAATACACTGTAGTGATGGTAATATACTGTAGTGGTAGAATATACTGTAGTAGTAAAATCAACTGTAGTGGTAGAATATACTGTTCTGGTGGTAATATACTGTACTGGTAGTAATATACTGTATTTGTAGTAATACACTGTAGTGGTAGTAAAATATTCTAGTGGTAGTAATATACTGTAATGGTAGTAATATTCTGTACTGGTAGAATATACTGTAGTGGTAGTAATATACTGCTCTGGTAGAATATACTGTAGTAGTAGTAATATACTGTAGTGGTAGTAATATACTGTAATGGTAGTAATATTCTGTACTGGTAGAATATACTGTAGTGGTAGTACTATAATGTAGTGGTAGTAATATACTGTACTGGTAGTAATATACTGTGGTGGTAGTAATATTCTGTACTGGTAGTAATATACTGTATTGGTAGTAATATAATGTACTGGTAGTAATATACTGTAATGGTAGTAATATAATGTACTGGTAGTAATATACTGTAATGGTAGTAATATACTGTACTGGTAGTAACATACTGTATTGGTAGTGATATACTTTACTGGTAGTAATATACTGTAGTGGTAGTAATATACTGTAGTGGTTGCAATATACTGTACCGGTACAATATACTGTTCTGGTAGTAAAATACTGTACTGGTAGTAATAAACTGTACTGGTAGTAATATATTGTAGTGGTAGTAATATACTGTAGTTGTAGTGATAACCTGTAGTGGTAGTAAAATACTGCACTGGTAGAATATACTGTAGTGGTAGTAATATACTGTAGTGGTAGAATATACTGGAGTAGTAAAATATACTGTAGTGGTAGAATATACTGTAGTAGTCAAATACACTGTAGTGGTAGAATATACTGTAGTAGTAAAATATACTGTAGTGGTAGTAATATACTGTAGTGGTAGTAATATACTGTAATGGTAGTGATATACTGTAGTGGTAGTAAAATACTGCACTGGTAGAATATACTGTAGTAGTAAAATATACTGTAGTGGTAGAATATACTGTAGTAGTAAAATATACTGTAGTGGTAGAATATACTGTTCTGGTGGTAATATACTGTACTGGTAGTAATATACTGTATTTGAAGTAATACACTGTAGTGGTAGTAAAATATTCTAGTGGTAGTAATATACTCTAATGGTAGTAATATTCTGTACTGGTAGAATATACTGTAGTGGTAGTAATATACTGTAGTGGTAGTAATATACTGCTCTGGTAGAATATACTGTAGTAGTAGTAATATACTGTAGTGGTAGTAATATACTGTAATGGTAGTAATATTCTGTACTGGTAGAATATACTGTAGTGGTAGTAATATAATGTAGTGGTAGTAATATACTGTACTGGTAGTAATATACTGTGGTGGTAGTAATATTCTGTACTGGTAGAATATACTGTATTGGTAGTAATATAATGTACTGGTAGTAATATACTGTAATGGTAGTAATATAATGTACTGGTAGTAATATACTGTAATGGTAATAATATACTGTACTGGTAGTAATATACTGTATTGGTAGTGATATACTTTACTGGTAGTAATATACTGTAGTGGTAGTAATATACTGTAGTGGTTGCAATATACTGTACCGGTAGCAATATACTGTTCTGGTAGTAAAATACTGTACTGGTAGTAATAAACTGTACTGGTAGTAATATACTGTAGTGGTAGTAATATACTGTAGTGGTAGTGATAACCTGTAGTGGTAGTAAAATACTGCACTGGTAGAATATACTGTAGTGGTAGTAATATACTGTAGTGGTAGAATATACTGTAGTAGTCAAATATACTGTAGTGGTAGAATATACTGTAGTAGTAAAATATACTGTAGTGGTAGTAATATACTGTAGTGGTAGTAATATACTGTAGTGGTAGTAATATACTGTAATGGTAGTGATATACTGTAGTGGTAGTAAAATACTGCACTGGTAGAATATACTGTAGTAGTAAAATATACTGTAGTGTTAGAATATACTGTAGTAGTAAAATATACTGTAGTGGTAGTAATATACTGTAGTGGTAGTAATATACTGTAGTGGTAGAATATACTGTAGTAGTAAAATATACTGAAGTGGTACTAATATATTGTAGTGGTAGTAATATACTGTAGTGGTAGTATAATGGTAGTAAAATATTGTTTTGGTAGAATATACTGTAGTAGTAGTAGTAATATACTGTAGTGGTAGTAATGCACTATAGTGGTAGTAATATACTGCACTGGTAGAATATACTGTAGTAGTAGTAATATACTGTACCGGTAGAATATACTGTTCTGGTAGTAAAATACTGTAGTGGTAGTAATATACTGCAGTGGTAGTAATATACTGTAGTTGTAGTAATATGCTGTAGTGGTAGTAATGTACTATAGCGGTAGTAATATATTGTAGTGTAGTAATATACTGTAGTGGTAGTAATGTACTATAGTGGTAGTAATATACTGTAGTGGTAGCAATATAATGTAGTGTTAGTAATATACTGTACCGGTACAATATACAGTTCTGGTAGTAAAATACTGTAGTGGTAGTAATACACTGTTCTGGTAGTAATACACTGTAGTGATGGTAATATACTGTAGTGGTAGAATATACTGTAGTAGTAAAATATACTGTAGTGGTAGAATATACTGTTCTGGTGGTAATATACTGTACTGGTAGTAATATACTGTATTTGTAGTAATACACTGTAGTGGTAGTAAAATATTCTAGTGGTAGTAATATACTGTAATGGTAGTAATATTCTGTACTGGTAGAATATACTGTAGTGGTAGTAATATACTGCTCTGGTAGAATATACTGTAGTAGTAGTAATATACTGTAGTGGTAGTAATATACTGTAATGGTAGTAATATTCTGTACTGGTAGAATATACTGTAGTGGTAGTACTATAATGTAGTGGTAGTAATATACTGTACTGGTAGTAATATACTGTGGTGGTAGTAATATTCTGTACTGGTAGTAATATACTGTATTGGTAGTAATATAATGTACTGGTAGTAATATACTGTAATGGTAGTAATATAATGTACTGGTAGTAATATACTGTAATGGTAGTAATATACTGTACTGGTAGTAACATACTGTATTGGTAGTGATATACTTTACTGGTAGTAATATACTGTAGTGGTAGTAATATACTGTAGTGGTTGCAATATACTGTACCGGTACAATATACTGTTCTGGTAGTAAAATACTGTACTGGTAGTAATAAACTGTACTGGTAGTAATATATTGTAGTGGTAGTAATATACTGTAGTTGTAGTGATAACCTGTAGTGGTAGTAAAATACTGCACTGGTAGAATATACTGTAGTGGTAGTAATATACTGTAGTGGTAGAATATACTGGAGTAGTAAAATATACTGTAGTGGTAGAATATACTGTAGTAGTCAAATACACTGTAGTGGTAGAATATACTGTAGTAGTAAAATATACTGTAGTGGTAGTAATATACTGTAGTGGTAGTAATATACTGTAATGGTAGTGATATACTGTACCGGTAGTATAATTGTAGTAAAATATTGTTTTGGTAGAATATACTGTAGTAGTAGTAGTAATATACTGTAGTGGTAGTAATGCACTATAGTGGTAGTAATATACTGCACTGGTAGAATATACTGTACCGGTACAATATACTGTTCTGGTAGTAAAATACTGTAGTGGTAGTAATATACTGTAATGGTAGTGATATACTGTACCGGTCGTATAATTGTAGTAAAATATTGTTTTGGTAGAATATACTGTAGTAGTAGTAGTAATATACTGTAGTGGTAGTAATGCACTATAGTGGTAGTAATATACTGCACTGGTAGAATATACTGTACCGGTACAATATACTGTTCTGGTAGTAAAATACTGTAGTGGTAGTAATACACTGTTCTGGTAGTAATACACTGTAGTGATGGTAATATACTGTAGTGGTAGAATATACTGTAGTAGTAAAATATATTGTAGTGGTAGAATATACTGTTCTGGTGGTAATATACTGTATTTGTAGTAATACACTGTAGTGGTAGTAATATATTCTAGTGGTAGTAATATACTTTAATGGTAGTAATATTCTGTACTGGTAGAATATACTGTAGTGGTAGTAATATACTGTCCTGGTAGTAATATACTGCAGTGGTAGTAATATACTGTAGTGGTAGTAATATACTGCTCTGGTAGAATATACTGTAGTAGTAGTAATATACTGTAGTGGTAGTAATATACTGTAATGGTAGTAATACACTGTAGTGATGGTAATATACTGTAGTGGTAGAATATACTGTAGTAGTAAAATATACTGTAGTGGTAGAATATACTGTTCTGGTGGTAATATACTGTACTGGTAGTAACATACTGTATTGGTAGTGATATACTTTACTGGTAGTAATATACTGTAGTGGTTGCAATATACTGTACCGGTACAATATACTGTTCTGGTAGTAAAATACTGTACTGGTAGTAATAAACTGTACTGGTAGTAATATATTGTAGTGGTAGTAATATACTGCAGTGGTAGTAATATACTGTAGTAGTAATATGCTGTAGTGGTAGTAATGTACTATAGCGGTAGTAATATATTGTACTGGTAGTAATGTACTATATTGGTAGAAATATACTGTAGTGGTAGTAATATACTGTACAGGTAGTAATGTACTATAGTGGTAGTAATATAGTGTAGTGGTAGCAATATAATGTAGTGGTAGTAATATAGTGTAGTGGTAGCAATATAATGTAGTGTTAGTAATATACTGTACCGGTACAATATACTGTTCTGGTAGTAAAATACTGTAGTGGTAGTAATACACTGTTCTGGTAGTAATACACTGTAGTGATGGTAATATACTGTAGTGGTAGAATATACTGTAGTAGTAAAATATACTGTAGTGGTAGAATATACTGTTCTGGTGGTAATATACTGTATTTGTAGTAATACACTGTAGTGGTAGTAATATATTCTAGTGGTAGTAATATACTTTAATGGTAGTAATATTCTGTACTGGTAGAATATACTGTAGTGGTAGTAATATACTGTCCTGGTAGTAATATACTGCAGTGGTAGTAATATACTTTAATGGTAGTAATATTCTGTACTGGTAGAATATACTGTAGTGGTAGTAATATACTGTAATGGTAGTAATACACTGTAGTGATGGTAATATACTGTAGTGGTAGAATATACTGTAGTAGTAAAATATACTGTAGTGGTAGAATATACTGTTCTGGTGGTAATATACTGTACTGGTAGTAACATACTGTATTGGTAGTGATATACTTTACTGGTAGTAATATACTGTAGTGGTTGCAATATACTGTACCGGTACAATATACTGTTCTGGTAGTAAAATACTGTACTGGTAGTAATAAACTGTACTGGTAGTAATATATTGTAGTGGTAGTAATATACTGCAGTGGTAGTAATATACTGTAGTAGTAATATGCTGTAGTGGTAGTAATGTACTATAGCGGTAGTAATATATTGTACTGGTAGTAATGTACTATATTGGTAGAAATATACTGTAGTGGTAGTAATATACTGTACAGGTAGTAATGTACTGTAGTGGTAGTAGTATAGTGTAGTGGTAGCAATATAATGTAGTGTTAGTAAAATACTGTACCGGTACAATATACTGTTCTGGTTGTAAAATACTGTAGTGGTAGTAATACACTGTAGTGGTTGTAATATACTGTAGTGGTAGAATATACTGTAGTAGTAAAATATTCTGTACTGGTAGAATATACTGTAGTGGTAGTAATGTACTGTAGTGGTAGTAATATACTGTACCTGTAGTAATATACTGTGGTGGTAGTAATATACTGTACTGGTAGTAATATACTGTATTGGTAGTAATATAATGTACTGGTAGTAATATACTGTACTGGTAGTAATATACTGTACTGGTACAATATACTGTTCTGGTAGTAAAATACTGTACTGGTAGTAATACACTGTAGTGGTAGTAATATACTGTAGTGGTAGTAATATACTGTACTTGTAGTAATACACTGTAGTGGTAGTAATATACTGTAGTGGTAGTAATATACTGTACTTGTAGTAATACACTGTAGTGGTAATAATATACTGTAGTGGTAGTAATATACTGTATTGGTAGTAATATACTGTACTGGTAGAATATACTGTAGTAGTAGTAATATACTGTAATGGTAGTAATATTCTGTACTGTTAGAATATACTGCAGAGGTAGTAATATACTGCTCTGGTAGAATATACTCTAGTAGTAAAATATACTGTAGTGGTAGAATATACTGTAGTAGTAAAATATACTGTAGTGGTAGAATATACTGTTCTGGTGGTAATATACTGTAGTGGTAGAATATACTGTTCTGGTAGAATATACTGTACTGGTAGAATATTCTGTACCTGTAGTTATATATATTTCAGGTAGTAATACATGGTACTGGTAGTAATATAATGTTAGTAATATACTGTAGTTGTAGTAATATTCTGTAGTAGTAGTAATATACTGTACTGGTAGTATATACTGTAGAGGTAGTAATTCAATGTACTGTTAGAATATACTGTACTGGTAGAAATGTATGGTACTGGTAGGAATATACTGTACTTGTAGAATATACTGTAGAGGTAATATCGACAGAAACATGGCAAACGTTTTTTATAATCAATCCTCAAGGTGTTTTTCAAATATCTATTCGATAATATATCAACTGGAACAATTGGCTTTTCAGTAGGAGCGAGAGGAACAATGGCCACCTTTGTCTATTACGCACAAATCACTCAGAGCCTCCACCTGACCACTGACGCAATGTTGTCGCTCACGCTCATTGTTTAAGATAAAAGCCTGAAACTATGTCTAGTGGCTGTAGACACATTAGGGAAGCCATGGAAAAATGAATCTGGTTGATATCCCTTTCAATGAGCAATAGGGATGCATAGGAACACAGGGGTTTCAAAATAAGTGTCACTTCCTGATTAGATTTTTCTCAGGCTTTCGCCTGCAATATCAGTTCTGTTATACTCACAGACAATATTTTTACAGTTTGGGGAACTTTTGAGTGTTTTCTATCCTAAGCTGTCAGGTATATGCATATTCTAGCTTCTGGTGCTGAGAAATAGCCCGTTTACTTTGGGGAATTTATTTTTCCAAAAATGAAAATAGTGCCCCCTAGTTTCAAAAGGATATTATTAAGCTGAATATGTCACCTAACCGGTAAAACCCCAGACTTGTACCTGGAGTTTCCCCTATCAGATCTGGCATTATATCTAGCAGTTTAAAATTACAGTACATTTGTATTTATTTAGTTCAATAACTGACCTGTGCCATATTTTACTCAGCTGAAACGTCTTACTGTGTGTTATTTTAAGAATCCTGCAGGTGGACACGTGCTTTGGATCTGGGTTAGATGAGTGCGTACTTCTTCTGACCAGCGGTGTTGTGTATGTTGTTTGTTTGTGTGTGTGTGTGTGTGTGTGTGTGTGTGTGTGTGTGTGTGTGTGTGTGTGTGCAAGCGTTTGTGTGTCTGTGTGTATCTGTGTCTTGTGTGCTAGTATGTGTATTCAAGCACTACTAATCAAGAGCCAGTCCACTGGTTTTCTCCTCTCCCCTAGCCAGCACCTCCTTCTCTCCTCTCCCCTAGCCAGCACCACCTTCTCTCCTCTCCCCTAGCCAGCACCACCTTCTCTCCTCTCCCCTAGCTACCACCTCCTTCTCTCCTCTCCCCTAGCCAGCACCACCTTCTCTCCTCTCCCCTAGCCAGCACCACCTTCACTCCTCTCCCCTAGCCAGTACCACCTTCTCTCCTCTTCCCTGGCCTGTACCACCTTCTCTCCTCTCCCCTAGCCAGCACCACCTTCACTCCTCTCCCCTAGCCAGCACCACCTTCTCCCCTCTCCCCTAGCCAGTACCACCTTCTCTCCTCTTCCCTGGCCTGTACCACCTTCTCTCCTCTTCCCTGCCCACCACCACCTTCTCTCCTCTTCCCTGGCCTGTACCACCTTCTCTCCTCTTCCCTGCCCAGCACCACCTTCTCTCCTCTCCCTTGGCCTGTACCACCTTCTCTCCTCTCCCTTGGCCTGTACCACCTTCTCTCCTCTTCCTTGGCCTGTACCACCTTCTCTCCTCTTCCCTGGCCTGTACCACCTTCTCTCCTCTTCCTTGGCCTGTACCACCTTCTCTCCTCTTCCCTGGCCTGTACCACCTTCTCTCCTCTTCCCTGGCCTGTACCACCTTCTCTCCTCTTCCCTGGCCTGTACCACCTTCTCTCCTCTTCCCTGGCCTACACCTCCTTCTCTCCTCTCCCTTGGCCTGTACCACCTTCTCTCCTCTTCCCTGCCCAGCACATCCTCCTCTCTCTCCTCTTCCCTGCCCAGCACATCCTCCTCTCTCTCCTCTTCCCTGCCAAGCACATCCTCCTCTCTCTCCTCTCCCCTAGCCAGCACCCCCTTCTCTCCTCTCCCCTAGCCAGCACCATTTTCTCTCCTCTTCCCTGCCCAGCACATCCTCCTCTCTCTCCTCTCCCCTGGCCTACACCTCCTTCTCTCCTCTCCCCTGGCCTACACCTCATTTGCTCCTTGCTGATGATTGATTCTTGTTTGGGGCCATGCCTATGGTCCTTATTAAATCTAAATGTAAATTCAATCTCTTATAACAAATTGCAGGGAAAATGCCAGTAGCCAGTTGCCCTGTAGGGGTTGGACCAGGATTCTCTGATTTCTCTCTCTTCCTTCATGCTTTTCTGTTGATATCTCCCCAAATGTTACAAAGGTTATACGTCTCTCTGTCCATTTGTCTCGTCTTCATAGTGTTACTCTGTATTGAGGGCTTTATAGAACTTCAGCACCTAGACAACAAATATATCACTTTCAGATGTTATGACCTTTTATGGTCAACGATTCTCCCTTAGGGGTGTTAGGCCATTTTGAATATTATGGAGGGACGGGCAACAACATGCTATATCTATGCACTGTGTACAGCAGGGGTCGGCAACAACATGCTATATCTATGCACTGTGTACAGCAGGGGTCGGCAACAACATGCTATATCTATGCACTGTGTACAGCAGGGGTCGGCAACAACATGCTATATCTATGCACTGTGTACAGCAGGGGTCGGCAACAACATGCTATATCTATGCACTGTGTACAGCAGGGGTCGGCAACAACATGCTATATCTATGCACTGTGTACAGCAGGGGTCGGCAACAACATGCTATATCTATGCACTGTGTACAGCAGGGGTCGGCAACAACATGCTATATCTATGCACTGTGTACAGCAGGGGTCGGCAACAACATGCTATATCTATGCACTGTGTACAGCAGGGGTCGGCAACAACATCCTATATCTATGCACTGTGTACAGCAGGGGTCGGCAACAACATCCTACATCTATGCACTGTGTACAGCAGGGGTCGGCAACAACATGCTATATCTATGCACTGTGTACAGCAGGGGTCGGCAACAACATGCTATATCTATGCACTGTGTACAGCAGGGGTCGGCAACAACATGCTATATCTATGCACTGTGTACAGCAGGGGTCGGCAACAACATGCTATATCTATGCACTGTGTACAGCAGGGGTCGGCAACAACATCCTATATCTATGCACTGTGTACAGCAGGGGTCGGCAACAACATCCTACATCTATGCACTGTGTACAGCAGGGGTCGGCAACAAAGGGCCCATGAGTAAGATTTTACTACTTAGAAGGATTTTACCAGGAAATCAGCAAACATTTATTAAATTAAGAAAACTGTTTCCAAGTATTCCCACAAAAAAAAAGAAACGTGACCATTTCTCAATTTAATCAAGGCATGAAATGATTGTTATTATCAAATGCAATTTATTTTTTGAGCTGAGTATATAATTATAATTATGTTCCAGCCCCAAGCGACCATTCGCTCTGACAGAAATCGTCCGGCGGCTGAATCTAGTTTCCTCACCTGATGTACACCTGGTGTACAGTCAAATCAAATCCAATTGTATTTGTCACATGTGTCGAATACAAATGCTTACTTACAGCCCTTAATCTTCATAGGGATTGATTTGACAACATCCGGTGAAATGGCCTAGCGCCAAATTCAAATTAAATTACTATAAATATTAAACATTCATGAAATCACACATGCAATACACCAACTTAAAGGTACACTTGTTGTTAATCCAGCCAACGTGTCAGATTTCAAAAAGTCTTTACGGAGAAAGCAAACCATGCTATTATCTGAGGACAGCACCCCAACAAACAAACAGAGACGATCATAATTCAACCCGCCAGGTGCGACACGAAACTGAGAAATAACAATAAAATTCATGCATTACCTTTGACGAGCTTCTTCTGTTGGCACTTCAATATGTCCCATAAAAATCACAAATGGTCCTTTTGTTCGATATTTTCCATCGTTGTACATCCAAAATGTCCATTTATTTGGCACGTTTGATCCAGAAAAACATCGGTTCCAACTCGCGCAACAGGACTACAAAATATCTCATAAGTTATCTGTAATCTTTGTCCAAACATTTCAAACAACTTTCCTAATACAACTTTAGGTGTTTTTTAACGTAAATAATAGATACAATTTAAGACGGGATAAACTGCGTTCAATAGCGGATAAAAACAAAGTGGAGTGAGCTTTCGGGTCATGCGCCTCTGACAAACAGTACACTTCACTCGACCCTCGTTCTGAACTGCCCTACTTCTTCACTTCTCAAAGGAAAAATATCAACCAATTTCTAAAGACTGTTGACATCCAGTGGAAGCGATAGGAACTGCAAGCGAGTGCCTTAGAAATCTAGATCCCCATAGAAACCCCATTGAAAAGAGAGTGACCTCAAAATAAAAAAATCCTGGATGGTTTGCCCTCAGGGTTTCGCCTGCCAAATAAGTTCTGTTATACTTAGACACCATTCAAACAGTTTTAGAAACATCAGAGTTTCTATCCAAATCGACTAATCATATGCATATCCTAGCTTCTGGGCCTGAGTAGCAGGCAGTTTACTTTGGGCACGCTTTTCAAATCAAATCAAATCAAATTGTATTTGTCACATACACATGGTTAGCAGATGTTAATGCGAGTGTAGCGAAATGCTTGTGCTTCTAGTTCCGACAATGCAGTAATAACCAACAAGTAATATACACAGTGTAAGGGGATAAAGAATATGTACATAAAGATATATGAATGAGTGATGGTACAGAGCAGCATAGGCAAGATACAGTAGATGGTATCGAGTACAGTATATACATATGAGATGAGTATGTTAACAAAGTGGCATAGTTAAAGTGGCTAGTGATACATGTATTACATAAGGATGCAGTCGATGATATAGGGTACAGTATATACGTATGCATATGAGATGAATAATGTAGGGTATGTAACATTATATTAGGTAGCATTGTTTAAAGTGGCTAGTGATATATTTTACATCATTTCCCATCAATTCCCATTATTAAAGTGGCTGGAGTTGAGTCAGTGTCAGTGTGTTGGCAGCAGCCACTCAATGTTAGTGGTGGCTGTTTAACAGTCTGATGGCCTTGAGATAGAAGCTGTTTTTCAGTCTCTCGGTCCCAGCTTTGATGCACCTGTACTGACCTCGCCTTCTGGATGATAGCGGGGTGAACAGGCAGTGGCTCGGGTGGTTGTTGTCCTTGATGATCTTCATGGCCTTCCTGTAACATCGGGTGGTGTAGGTGTCCTGGAGGGCAGGTAGTTTGCCCCCGGTGATGCGTTGTGCAGACCTCACTACCCTCTGGAGAGCCTTACGGTTGTGGGCGGAGCAGTTGCCGTACCAGGCGGTGATACAGCCCGCCAGGATGCTCTCGATTGTGCATCTGTAGAAGTTTGTGAGTGCTTTTGGTGACAAGCCGAATTTCTTCAGCCTCCTGAGGTTGAAGAGGTGCTGCTGCGCCTTCTTCACGATGCTGTCTGTGTGAGTGGACCAATTCAGTTTGTCTGTGATGTGTATGCCGAGGAACTTAAAACTTACTACCCTCTCCACTGCTGTTCCATCGATGTGGGTAGGGGGGTGTTCCCTCTGCTGTTTCCTGAAGTCCACAATCATCTCCTTAGTTTTGTTGACGTTGAGTGTGAGGTTATTTTCCTGACACCACACTCCGAGGACCCTCACCTCCTCCCTGTAGGCCGTCTCATCGTTGTTGGTAATCAAGCCTAACACTGTTGCGTCGTCCGCAAACTTGATGATTGAGTTGGAGGCGTGCGTGGCCACGCAGTCGTGGGTGAACAGGGAGTACAGGAGAGGGTTCAGAACGCACCCTTGTGGGGCCCCAGTGGTGAGGATCAGCGGGGAGGAGATGTTGTTGCCTACACTCACCACCTGTGGGCGGCCCGTCAGGAAGTCCAGTACCCAGTTGCACAGGGCGGGGTCGAGACCCAGGGTCTCGAGCTTGATGATGAGCTTGGAGGGTACTATGGTGTTGAATGCCGAGCTGTAGTCGATGAACAGCATTCTCACATAGGTATTCCTCTTGTCCAGATGGGTTAGGGCAGTGTGCAGTGTGGTTGAGATTGCATCGTCTGTGGACCTATTTGGGCGGTAAGCAAATTGGAGTGGGTCTAGGGTGTCAGGTAGGGTGGAGGTGATATGGTCCTTGACTAGTCTCTCAAAGCACTTCATGATGACGGAAGTGAGTGCTACGGGGCGGTAGTCGTTTAGCTCAGTTACCTTAGCTTTCTTGGGAACAGGAACAATGGTGGCCCTCTTGAAGCATGTGGGAACAGCAGACTGGTATAGGGATTGATTGAATATGTCCGCAAACACACCGGCCAGCTGGTCTGCGCATGCTCTGAGGGCGCGGCTGGGGATGCCGTCTGGGCCTGCAGCCTTGCGAGGGTTAACACGTTTAAATGTTTTACTCACCTCGGCTGCAGTGAAGGAGAGTCCGCATGTTTTCGTTGCAGGCCGTGTCAGTGGCACTGTATTGTCCTCAAAGCGGGCAAAGAAGTTATTTAGTCTGCCTGGGAGCAAGACATCCTGGTCCGTGACTGAGCTGGATTTCTTCTTGTAGTCCGTGATTGACTGTAGACCCTGCCAGATACCTCTTGTGTCTGAGCCGTTGAATTGAGATTCTACTTTGTCTCTATACTGACGCTTAGCTTGTTTGATAGCCTTGCGGAGGGAATAGCTGCACTGTTTGTATTCGGTCATGTTACCAGTCACCTTGCCCTGATTAAAAGCAGTGGTTCGCGCTTTCAGTTTCACGCGAATGCTGCCATCAATCCACGGTTTCTGTTTAGGGAATGTTTTAGTCGTTGCTATGGGAACGACATCTTCAACACACGTTCTAATGAACTCGCACACCGAATCAGCGTATTCGTCAATGTTGTTATCTGACGCAATACGAAACATATCCCAGTCCACGTGATGGAAGCAGTCTTGGAGTGTGGAATCAGCTTGGTCGGACCAGCGTTGGACAGACCTCAGCGTGGGAGCTTCTTGTTTTAGTTTCTGTCTGTAGGCAGGGATCAACAAAATGGAGTCGTGGTCAGATTTTCCGAAAGGAGGGCGGGGCAGGGCCTTATATGCGTCGCGGAAGTTAGAGTAACAATGATCCAAGGTTTTACCAGCCCTGGTTGAGCAATCGATATGCTGATACAATTTAGGGAGTCTTGTTTTCAGATTAGCCTTGTTAAAATCCCCAGCTACAATGAATGTAGCCTCAGGATGTATGGATTCCAGTTTGCAAAGAGTCAAATAAAGTTCATTCAGAGCCATCGATGTGTCTGCTTGGGGGGGAATATATACGGCTGTGATTATAATCGAAGAGAATTCTCTTGGTAGATAATGCGGTCGACATTTGATTATGAGGAATTCTAAATCAGGTGAACAGAAGGATTTGAGTTCCTGTATGTTTCTTTGATCACACCACGTCTCGTTAGCCATAAGGCATACGCCCCCGCCCCTCTTCTTACCAGAAAGATGTTTGTTTCTGTCGGCGCGATGCGTGGAGAAACCCGCTGGCTGCACCGCCTCCGATAGCGTCTCTCCAGTGAGCCATGTTTTCGTGAAGCAAAGTACGTTACAGTCTCTGATGTCCCTCTGGAATGCTACCCTTGCTCGTATTTCATCAACCTTGTTGTCAAGAGACTGGACATTGGCGAGAAGAATGCTAGGGAGTGGGGCACGATGTGCCCGTCTCCGGAGTCTGAACAGAAGACCGCCTCGTTTCCCTCTTTTACGGAGTCGTTTTTTGGGGGGGTCGCCGGCTGGGATCCATTCCGTTGTCCTGGTTGACAGGCAGAACA
Organism: Oncorhynchus nerka; assembly: GCF_034236695.1. NCBI lineage: Eukaryota > Metazoa > Chordata > Actinopteri > Salmoniformes > Salmonidae > Oncorhynchus > Oncorhynchus nerka. The sequence goes on along the minus strand of NC_088401.1, from coordinate 12,096,920 downwards.
CGGGATCCGCGTCGCGAAAATCATATCCTTGGTCGTACTGATGGTGAATTGACGCTGATCTTATATTCAGTAGTTCTTCTCGACTGTATGTAATGAAACCTAAGATGACATGGGGTACTAATGTAAGAAATAACACGTAAAAAAAAAAAAAAACTGCATAGTTTCCTAGGAACGCGAAGCGAGGCGGCCATCTCTGTCGGCGCCGGAAACAATCCATCCGGACGTGAAAATACCACCCCCTAGCCTAGAGAGGTTTAACCTTTTATGGAAGCGCTTCCTCATAGGGAATCGAAATTTCTGAAATTTCAAGTGCACCACGCATAGTTTATGATAAAAATCAAAATGTCATAAAAATTGACATCCAATATACCAAATTAAAGCTACACTCGTTGTGAATCTATTCACCAAGTCAGATTTGTAAAATGCTTTTCGGGGAAAGCATGAGTGGCTATTATCTGTACCATGCAACCTCACAGAAATGCAGCATTACAAAAACGACAGATTTTTCGTTAGCGCTCGCAAACGAAAAGGCTGAAATAAAATATAAAACATTCCTTACCTTTGACGAGCTTCATTCTTGGCACTCCTAGGTGTCCCATAAACATCATTTAGGGTCTTTTTTCGATTAAATCGGTCCATATATAGCCTAGATATCGAGCTAGGAATACCTTGGAAATGGAGTAAAAAATTAGCATTTTATAACGTAACGTCATTTTTTAAAATGCCAAAAGTCGACGATAAACTTTCACAAAACACTTCGAAATACTTTTGTAATGCTACTTTAGGTATTAGTACACGTTAATAAGCGATAAAATACCTCAGGAGACCGTGTGAAATCGTTAGCTGGTCCGTGGAGAAAAACATGTTTGAAAATGGTCGCTCGAAAATCTGGGCGGTGGCAGTAGGAAAGTAGTTCTCTTGTTTGGGTTAGACCAAGAATCAATTGCGAAACTAATGACGTAACTGTAGACAGCATGGGGAAGCTGTAGCCAATGAGAACGCGGCTCTATTTAATTCTGTTCTCTGTAAACAATTGCCTGCAGGCGCGGAAGAATATATTTTTACACTTTCAGTGAACAGATTTTCATGACCTATTCGACCGAAACGCACGTTCTGTAAATGGCACAGGCGTGATTTAAACACTTTTGGAAAGGTCTGACTGTTTCCTTTCCACACAAACTAACCAAATGAACGTACCATATTCCTGGCATGAATAGCAGGGCGCTGAAATGTTGCGCGATTTTTTTTTTTAAGACTGCGAAAATTCGCTTGCTCCAACAATGCAGTTTTAAGAAAAATACCTAAAAACGTAACAGATAACACAGATAACACCATACACTGTTGCTTACAATCTTTCCCGTCCGACTCATTAAAGAAAAACTCTTTGTCCAGTTCGAGGTGAGTATTTTTAGACTTTTACTCAAGCAGTACTTTACGAGGGGATTTACTTTTACTCAAGCAGTACTTTACGAGGTATCTTTACTTTTACTCAAGCAGTACTTTACGAGGGGATTTACTTTTACTCAAGCAGTACTTTACGAGGTGATTTACTTTTACTCAAGCAGTACTTTACGAGGTGATTTACTTTTACTCAAGCAGTACTTTACGAGGTATCTTTACTTTTACTCAAGCAGTACTTTACGAGGTATCTTTACTTTTACTCAAGCAGTACTTTACGAGGTATCTTTACTTTTACTCAAGCAGTACTTTACGAGGTATCTTTACTTTTACTCAAGCAGTACTTTACGAGGTGATTTACTTTTACTCAAGCAGTACTTTACGAGGTGATTTACTTTTACTCAAGCAGTACTTTATGAGGTATCTTTACTTTTACTCAAGCAGTACTTTACGAGGTATCTTTACTTTTACTCAAGCAGTACTTTACGAGGTGATTTACTTTTACTCAAGCAGTACTTTACGAGGTGATTTACTTTTACTCAAGCAGTACTTTACGAGGGGATTTACTTTTACTCAAGCAGTACTTTACGAGGGGATTTACTTTTACTCAAGCAGTACTTTACGAGGGGATTTACTTTTACTCAAGCAGTACTTTACGAGGGGATTTACTTTTACTCAAGCAGTACTTTACGAGGTATCTTTACTTTTACTCAAGCAGTACTTTACGAGGGGATTTACTTTTACTCAAGCAGTACTTTACGAGGTGATTTACTTTTACTCAAGCAGTACTTTACGAGGTGATTTACTTTTACTCAAGCAGTACTTTACGAGGTATCTTTACTTTTACTCAAGCAGTACTTTACGAGGTATCTTTACTTTTACTCAAGCAGTACTTTACGAGGTATCTTTACTTTTACTCAAGCAGTACTTTACGAGGTATCTTTACTTTTACTCAAGCAGTACTTTACGAGGTGATTTACTTTTACTCAAGCAGTACTTTACGAGGTGATTTACTTTTACTCAAGCAGTACTTTATGAGGGGATTTACTTTTACTCAAGCAGTACTTTACGAGGGGATTTACTTTTACTCAAGCAGTACTTTACGAGGTATCTTTACTTTTTTTTGTGTCATTTTCTTTTAAGGTATCTTTACTTTTACTCAAGTATGAAAATGGGCTACTTTTTCCACCACTGAGGATACATCCAGAGGTCCTGAAGAAAACATAACTCATAATCTCTTAGCAGGGGCTGAGAAATAGGATTCAGCAGCACTGTGCTAGTTTACTGTTAACAAACTCGTGTTTTCCCTTCTATACTCACATTCTTAAAATACAACAGTTGTTTGGCTCTTTGCACCTCAATGAAATCAGATATTCCACTAATTGGGGCGGCATGTAGACTAGTGGGTAGAGTGTTGGAAGAGTAACCGAAAGGTTGCTAGATTAAATCCCCGAGCTGCCAAGGTAAAAATCTGTCGTTCTGCCCCTGAACAAGGCAGTTAACCCATTGTTCCTAGGCTGTCATTGTAAATAAGAATTTGTTCTAAACTGACTTGCCTAGTTAAATAAAAAAATAATAATTAATGCTATAAATAATTAGACTGCTTCACTATTACTTAAAAGTTTTATATCAAACTAAATTACTGGAACGCTATCACAAATGATTGTCCCTATTCCCCCTATAATTGACTTATTTGCCAGCATTTGTTTTATCATACAGTACAGACACAGTTTACATAGTGCCAGTGTCACCTGGCTGAGAGGAGCAGGGCTCTCAAAGGGCAGGCCTGGCCATCTGGATGGACTATCAGCAGAGGTTAATGCCACGACATCATCATTACTCGACACATTGGAGTTTAGCAAAGGTTACAACGATTCACCACAATTATCTGCTGCAACACATGTAGGAAATATGGCTCCATTGACGGAACACAGCTATGGGAATCTAGCCAATTACCAAAAGCAGTATGTCACATGTAGTGGGGTAGTACAACTAATTACTGAGAGAAGGCTTTAGTCAACTCAGAACAACATGATGGATTTTGTTAGTTAGACGCTGTATGTTAGTAATGAAATTGGTAGCTAACACTTTTGATATCATAATATGCCCTACTAGACACATACGATAGACATCAGTGCACATAAGAATAAGAGGATCCTGGGAAATACCTGTCATTGGGTTTAGCAACACATTTAGAGATGAACACTGTTGACTCGCATTAGCCATTATGTCCAAACATGAGAACAGTGGTCTGTTTGGTTGAGATTATGATGGATCTGACTGGTCCCACTGAATGCATCATACATACAGCACACCTGGCCTGGTCTCCTCTACACGTCTCCTCACCAGACCTGCTATGTCTATTTCATTTTCCCATAAACCATTTTATTTGAACTGTGCACATGGAAGAGTGTATCCCATCATAATTGTGGCAATGTGGAGTTCAAATGTGTTTGTTTTTTAAAGGTGTTTTATATTCATACTCATCGGCAGGCAGGGCTAAACATGACACCTTGTTAGAACATAACCTACATCACTTAGCAGCATGGTTGTTTTACAGGTACAGCTAAATCACTTAGCAGCATGGTTGTTTTACAGGTACAGCTAAATCACTTAGCAGCATGGTTGTTTTACAGGTACAGCTAAATCACTTAGCAGCATGGTTGTTTTACAGGTACAGCTAAAACACTTAGCAGCATGGTTGTTTTACAGGTACAGCTAAAACACTTAGCAGCATGGTTGTTTTACAGGTACAGCTAAATCACTTAGCAGCATGGTTGTTTTACAGGTACAGCTAAGTCACTTAGCATCATGGTTGTTTTACAGGTACAGCTAAAACACTTAGCAGCATGGTTGTTTTACAGGTACAGCTAAATACACTTAGCAGCATGGTTGTTTTACAGGTACAGCTAAAACACTTAGCAGCATGGTTGTTTTACAGGTACAGCTAAAACACTTAGCAGCATGGTTGTTTTACAGGTACAGCTAAATCACTTAGCATCATGGTTGTTTTACAGGTACAGCTAAAACACTTAGCAGCATGGTTGTTTAACAGGTACAGCTAAATCATGGTCCCATGATGTATATACCTGCGTACAATTGTTTGTACAGATGAACGTGGTACCTTCAGGCATTTGGAAATTGCTCCCAATGATGAACCAGCCTTGTGGAGGTCTACAATATTTTTTCTGAGGTCTTGGCTTATTTCTTTTGATTTTCCAATAATATTAAGCAAAGAGGCACTGAGTTTGATGGTAGGCCTTGAAATACATCCACGGGTACACCTCCAATTGACTCAAATGATGTCATTTAGAAGCTTCTAAAGCCATGACATCATTTTCTGGAATTTTCCAAGCTGTTTAAAGGCACAGTCAACTTAGTGTATGTAAACTTCTGACCCACTGGAATTGTGATACAGTGAATTATAAATTAAATCTGTCTGTAAAGAATTGTTGGAAAAATGACTTGTCATGCACAAAGTAGATGTCCTAACCGACTTGCCAAAACTTTAGTTTGTTAACAAAAAATTTGTGGAGTGGTTGAAAAACGAGTTTTAATGACTCCAACCTAAGTGTATGTAAACTTCCGACTTCAACTCCATGTGAATATGCTATTTACTGACTCCAGCTCAGCATTCAACACCATACTGTCCTCAAAGCTCATCACTAAGTTTAGGACCCTGGGATAAAACACCTCCCTGTGCAACTGGATCCTGGACTCCATGTTCACTCATGACTGCAAGGGACTCCAACACCATCATTAAGTTTGCCGATGACACAACAGTGGTTGGCCTGACTACCGACAACAATGAGACTATAAAGAGGTCAGGGACCTGACCACGTTGTGCAAGGACAAAAACTTCTACCTCAACGTGATCAAAACAAAGGTGATGATTTCAGGAAAAGAAGGACCAAGGACGCCCCCATTCTCATTGACGGGGCTGTAGTGGAGAAGGTTGCGAGCCTCAAGTTCCTTGGTGTCCACATCACTAACTAACTAACATGGTCCAAGCACAGCAAGCACAGCAAGACAGTTGTGAAGAGTGCACGACAGAACCTATTCCCCCTCAGGAGACTGAAAAGATTTGGCATGGGTCCTCAGATCCTAAAAAGGTTCTACAGCTGCACCATGCCTGGTATGGTAGCTGATCGACCTCCCAAAAAAATTGCCAAAAAATCCAGCCACCCCAATCTTAGACTGTTCTTTATGTTACCACATGGCAAGCGGTACCGGAGCACCAAGTCTAGGTCCACGAGGCTTCTAAACAACTTGTAACCCCAAGCCATAAGACTCCTGAACATCTAATGAAATGGCTACACAGACTGTTTGCTTTGTCCCCCCCCCCCTTATCATCTATGCATAGGCTCTTTAATAACTCTACCTACATGTACATATTACCTCAATTACCTTTATGAATATGCCCGGTGTCAGTAAACGTTTGCTAAAAAGCGTAACAAAATTGTTGCAAGCAGATCTGGTTAGGCTGTTTTCATGTTATCCAGAGGTAAATAAATCATTGTCCAGAGCTTCAAGTGTACGCTCTGATAGCAAAAGGAAATGGGTGGGGCTAAAGTTTAGTAAGAGGGTGTGAACGATGCTGAATGGGTGTAGACAAAGAGGAACTCTTCACTAGATACCAAAACATTCGAAGGCCATTTTCTCAAAAGTGAGTTTACAAGTTATTAATAATACATTTTCAAAGCAGCATTACTTTCCCATTGTTGGTCAGAAATGCAGTGTTTGATATACCATTTTGGAGATCTGAGTGAAATTTTGCTACATAAATCCAAATTCAGATGGTCAGTCACATATTTGACAGATTAAAATCCTTTAGAAATTTTGAAATAGGGGGACTCCAATAGCAACGACTATGGTGTGTTGCTAATATGACCGGGATTGTGCCTTTGGCTTCTGGACAATGAAAGAAAATTGATATGAAAAAAAAAAGAACATGAGAGAAGTGCTGGTTATGAGGGAGTTTTTATAAAATAATTGCCTCCGCGTTTCGATGGGTTGGATTGTGGCACGGCTACTTTGAAGCAAGGTAAGACATGCCTCATTATTTGAACTAAAGAAAAATGGTCAGGTTTCAAAGTATTATACTGCCTCAAGCTCACATTGCCAAGTGGTAGGTGATGTGCTGATAGTGAATGGTAGGCAGGCTATATAGCCTGTACATCTTAATGGACAATGAGAGGAGCACTTTACGAGTTGGGATTGAGAAATATTTATTTTTATTAGTAGCCACCAATGTTTATTAGTAGCCACCAACGTTTTTACACACGATTGCATTTACAATTTTTATTTGTTGCATGATGACTGGGCTTACAAAAGCAGGTTTCACTACAGTGGACTGGGCTTACAAAAGCAGGTTTCACTACAGTAGACTGGGCTTACAAAAGCAGGTTTCACTCCAGTATACTGGGCTTACACAAGCAGGTTTCACTCCAGTATACTGGGCTTACACAAGCAGGTTTCACTCCAGTATACTGGGCTTACACAAGCAGGTTTCACTCCAGTATACTGGGCTTACACAAGCAGGTTTCACTCCAGTATACTGGGCTTACACAAGCAGGTTTCACTACAGTATACTGGGCTTACAGAAGCAGGTTTCACTCCAGTATACTGGGCTTACAGAAGCAGGTTTCACTACAGTGGACTGGGCTTACAGAAGCAGGTTTCACTCCAGTATACTGGGCTTACAGAAGCAGGTTTCACTCCAGTATACTGGGCTTACACAAGCAGGTTTCACTCCAGTATACTGGGCTTACACAAGCAGGTTTCACTCCAGTATACTGGGCTTACAGAAGCAGGTTTCACTACAGTGGACTGGGCTTACACAAGCAGGTTTCACTACAGTGGACTGGGCTTACACAAGCAGGTTTCACTACAGTATACTGGGCTTACACAAGCAGGTTTCACTCCAGTATACTGGGCTTACAAAAGCAGGTTTCACTACAGTATACTGGGCTTACAGAAGCAGGTTTCACTACAGTATACTGGGCTTACACAAGCAGGTTTCACTACAGTAGACTGGGCTTACACAAGCAGGTTTCACTACAGTATACTGGGCTTACACAAGCAGGTTTCACTACAGTGGACTGGGCTTACAGAAGCAGGTTTCACTGCAGGCTTTTTAAGGAGCTAGTCTGTATGCTGTCTGACAGGTGGTAGACTATTCCTCTCCTCTAACTAGTCTCTGTATGCTGTCTGACAGGTGGTAGACTATTCCTCTAACTAGTCTCTGTATGCTGTCTGACAGGTGGTAGACTATTCCTCTAACTAGTCTCTGTATGCTGTCTGACAGGTGGTAGACTATTCCTCTAACTAGTCTCTGTATGCTGTCTGACAGGTAGTAGACTATTCCTCTCAAACAAGACTATATATGCTGTGCTCATGTAATAAATAAAATGTATGACGACTAACGAAAATACACGTGCTCCAGTTTAATTCCACATGATTATGCAAATTAAACTATATACTGACAAGCATGACCAGTCAAATATATTTTTGCCAGCTTACCAATTAACGGTTAACATTCTTACTTCTAACATTTTGAGGCTTTTGACAGGCCAACAAAGTCCAGTGTACTGTAGGTCAAATGAATGAGTTCATGAATGAGTTGGAGTCTGTGTCCGTGTAAATTTTTTGAAAATCTATGACAACTAGCCAAGTCTCTCTTTCTGGACTCTCTGTCTGGACTCTCTGCCTGGACTCTCTGGCTGGACTCTCTGGCTGGACTCTCTGCCTGGAATCTCTGTCTGGACTCTGCCTGGACTCTCTGGACTCTCTGCCTGGACACTCTGTCTGGACTCTGCCTGGACTCTCTGGACTCTCTGCCTGGACACTCTGCCTGGACTCTCTGTCTGGACTCTCTCTCTGGACTCTTTGCCTGGACTCTCTGCCTGGACTCTCTTTCTGGACTCTCTGCCTGGACTCACTGCCTGAACTCTCTGCCTGAACTCTCTGCCTGGACTCTCTGTCTGGACTCTCTGTCTGGACTCTCTGCCTGGACTCTCTGCCTGGACTCTGTCTGGACTCTCTGCCTGGACTCTCTGCCTGGACTCTCTGCCTGGACTCTCTGCCTGGACTCTCTGTGTGGACTCTCCTCTACCTGCTGCAGTACAGTACTGTAACAAGGAATGGGAGCAGTGATAAAATTTTGATTTAAACAAAACATCTTGTGTGTTTGTCTTTCATTAGGGGACAAAGAGACAGAACTATAAGCAGATGGAGGTGGCTTATGTCTCCTTGGTACCCTGCTGGGAGGACCAGGAACCAAGCCAACGCCATACACACATGGGCACACACACACACATGCAGGCAGGCAGACAGACACACACACACACACACACACACACACACACACAGGCACACCAGCACACACACATGGGCACGCTCACAACCACACTCTCTCTCAAACACACACATTCAATCCTCAAGATACACCAACTCTTAAAATTCAAACAAACCTCCCATCTGCCAATGACAATTTCGAGGCGCTACAGAAAATCCCTCACAGGGCTAATGTTAGCTTGGTTCCATATGCGATGAGTCAGTAACGCAGAACACAACACCCTAAAAGCCCCAGGTTAAATCCTTAAATATCTCCATCATGATTAAAATCTTTGAGTTTATCATTTAAAAAAAAAATCCAACAGAAATAAACAGACTCTAAATGGGGAAACATACACGTTGTTTTATTGTCAGTGTCATGGTTGGTATAATCTTCTCTTGCAGCAGAAAATAATTGCTGATTATGTACGGTGCAATGAGAACCTTCTCGGTATCTGATTCTCAGCTAGGGAGCTTTCCTCTCTCTGTCTTGGTGCGAAGGCAATCTGTTGATCAGTGGGGAGAGAGGTGCCCCATGCTAGGAAAAACAAGAGCTTTACCCAATGTTCATTTCTAACTCACTGGATGTTCGAGGAGTCGATTAGCACAGGAGGTTTCCTTGAACCTCAGTGCACCCATGTCACTTCCCTAAGTTTTGTTTTTCACACGATAAAAAACACTCTGTAAGAAATACTTCCCAAAAGACGTTAGAACCCTGCGCTGTCATAACACCGTCCTTTACCTAATCCATGTTGGAGACAACATGAACTACTCTAAACTGTAATGTCTGTCCTTTACCTAATCCATGTTGTAGACAACATGAGCTACTCTAAACTGTAATGTCTGTCCTTTACCTAATACATGTCGGAGACAACATGAACTACTCTAAACTGTAATGTCCGTCCTTTACCTAATCCATGTTGGAGACAACATGAGCTACTCTAAACTGTAATGTCCGTCCTTTACCTAATACATGTTGGAGACAACATGAGCTACTCTAAACTGTAATGTCCGTCCTTTACCTAATCCATGTTGGAGACAACATGAGCTACTCTAAACTGTAATGTCCGTCCTTTACCTAATACATGTTGGAGACAACATGAGCTACTCTAAACTGTAATGTCCGTCCTTTACCTAATACATGTTGGAGACAACATGAGCTACTCTAAACTGTAATGTCCGTCCTTTACCTAATCCATGTTGGAGACAACATGAACTACTCTAAACTGTAATGTCTGTCCTTTACCTAAACCGTGTTGTAGACAACATGAGCTACTCTAAACTGTAATGTCCGTCCTTTACCTAATACATGTTGGAGACAACATGAGCTACTCTAAACTGTAATGTCCGTCCTTTACCTAATACATGTTGGAGACAGCATGAGCTACTCTAAACTGTAATGTCCGTCCTTTACCTAATACATGTTGGAGACAACATGAGCTACTCTAAACTGTAATGTCCGTCCTTTACCTAATCCATGTTGGAGACAACATGAGCTACTCTAAACTGTAATGTCCGTCCTTTACCTAATACATGTTGGAGACAACATGAGCTACTCTAAACTGTAATGTCCGTCCTTTACCTAATACATGTTGGAGACAACATGAGCTACTCTAAACTGTAATGTCCGTCCTTTACCTAATACATGTTGGAGACAACATGAACTACTCTAAACTGTAATGTCCCTTTACTAAACCTTTGTAGACAACTGAGCTATCATGTAATGTCCGTCCTTTACAATACATGAGACTAACTCTAAACTGTAATGTCTGTCCTTTACCTAAACCGTGTTGTAGACAACATGAGCTACTCTAAACTGTAATGTCTGTCCTTTACCTAATACATGTTGGAGACAACATGAACTACTCTAAACTGTAATGTCCGTCCTTTACCTAATAAATGTTGGAGACAACATGAGCTACTCTAAACTGTAATGTCTGTCCTTTACCTAATACATGTTGGAGACAACATGAGCTACTCTAAACTGTAATGTCCGTCCTTTACCTAATAAATGTTGGAGACAACATGAACTACTCTAAACTGTAATGTCCGTCCTTTACCTAATAAATGTTGGAGACAACATGAGCTACTCTAAACTGTAATGTCTGTCCTTTACCTAATACATGTTGGAGACAACATGAGCTACTCTAAACTGTAATGTCCGTCCTTTACCTAATCCATGTTGGAGACAACATGAGCTACTCTAAACTGTAATGTCCGTCCTTTACCTAATACATGTTGGAGACAACATGAACTACTCTAAACTGTAATGTCTGTCCTTTACCTAATCCATGTTGTAGACAACATGAGCTACTCTAAACTGTAATGTCTGTCCTTTACCTAATCCATGTTGTAGACAGCATGAGCTACTTTCAAATATGTCCACGAGTCGTACTGTGACAACTCTGTGGTGTTTCTGGGCGTTTCTGTTAAACCCTGTAACATCTTAATCCAGATAGAGAAACACATTTTATAGTTACCTAAACTCATTAAATTAGATATTCACATGTATAGAACACTGTTATGGTTCTCTTTTGTTTGCCTGCATATAAATCATTAATTTCCATTTTTTGCCTCCACTACTAAGTATTGGTTTATGAAGGAATTTCTGAAACTCATAGACAGGGGACTAAGATGGCCACGCTGCTGGAATTATTAAACCATGTGGTGAAGTTTATGTGATTCCCAACTACTTTACTAGGAATCAGTGATGAGATACAGATTCCCAACTACTTTACTAGGAGTCAGTGATGAGATACAGATTCCCAACTACTTTACTAGGAGTCAGTGATGAGATACAGATACCAACTACTTTACTAGGAGTCAGTGATGAGATACAGATTCCCAACTACTTTACTAGGAGTCAGTGATGAGATACAGATGCCAACTACTTTACTAGGAGTCAGTGATGAGATACAGATACCAGCTACTTTACTAGGAGTCAGTGATGAGATACAGATTCCCAAGTACTTTACTAGGAGTCAGTGATGAGATACAGATTCCCAACTACTTTACTAGGAGTCAGTGATGAGATACAGATACCAGCTACTTTACTAGGAGTCAGTGATGAGATACAGATTCCCAACTACTTTACTAGGAGTCAGTGATGAGATACAGATACCAGCTACTTTACTAGGAGTCAGTGATGAGATACAGATTCCCAACTACTTTACTAGGAGTCAGTGATGAGATACAGATACCAGCTACTTTACTAGGAGTCAGTGATGAGATACAGATTTCCAACTACTTTACTAGGAGTCAGTGATGAGATACAGATTCCCAACTACTTTACTAGGAGTCAGTGATGAGATACAGATTCCCAACTACTTTACTAGGAGTCAGTGATGAGATACAGATTCCCAACTACTTTACTAGGAGTCAGTGATGAGATACAGATTCCCAACTACTTTACTAGGAGTCAGTGATGAGATACAGATTCCCAAGTACTTTACTAGGAGTCAGTGATGAGATACAGATTCCCAAGTACTTTACTAGGAGTCAGTGATGAGATACAGATACCAACTACTTTACTAGGAGTCAGTGATGAGATACAGATACCAGCTACTTTACTAGGAGTCAGTGATGAGATACAGATTCCCAACTACTTCTCTAGGAGTCAGTGATGAGATACAGATTCCCAAGTACTTTACTAGGAGTCAGTGATGAGATACAGATTCCCAAGTACTTTACTAGGAGTCAGTGATGAGATACAGATACCAACTACTTTACTAGGAGTCAGTGATGAGATACAGATACCAGCTACTTTACTAGGAGTCAGTGATGAGATACAGATTCCCAAGTACTTTACTAGGAGTCAGTGATGAGATACAGATTACCAACTACTTTACTAGGAGTCAGTGATGAGATACAGATTACCAACTACTTTACTAGGAGTCAGTGATGAGATACAGATTCCCAAGTACTTTACTAGGAGTCAGTGATGAGATACAGATTCCCAACTACTTTACTAGGAGTCAGTGATGAGATACAGATACCAGCAGTGATGAGATACAGATTTACTAGGAGTCAGTGATGAGATACAGATTCCCAACTACTTTACTAGGAGTCAGTGATGAGATACAGATTCCCAAGTACTTTACTAGGAGTCAGTGATGAGATACAGATTACCAACTACTTTACTAGGAGTCAGTGATGAGATACAGATTCCCAAGTACTTTACTAGGAGTCAGTGATGAGATACAGATTCCCACGTACTTTACTAGGAGTCAGTGATGAGATACAGATTCCCAAGTACTTTACTAGGAGTCAGTGATGAGATACAGATTCCCAACTACTTTACTAGGAGTTAGTGATGAGATACAGATTCCCAACTACTTTACTAGGAGTCAGTGATGAGATACAGATTCCCAACTACTTTACTAGGAGTCAGTGATGAGATACAGATTCCCAACTACTTTACTAGGAGTCAGTGATGAGATACAGATACCAACTACTTTACTAGGAGTCAGTGATGAGATACAGATTCCCAACTACTTTACTAGGAGTCAGTGGTAAGATACAGATTCCCAAGTACTTTACTAGGAGTCAGTGATGAGATACAGATTCCCAAGTACTTTACTAGGAGTCAGTGATGAGATACAGATTCCCAACTACTTTACTAGGAGTCAGTGATGAGATACAGATACCAACTACTTTACTAGGAGTCAGTGATGAGATACAGATACCAGCTACTTTACTAGGAGTCAGTGATGAGATACAGATTCCCAACTACTTCTCTAGGAGTCAGTGATGAGATACAGATTCCCAAGTACTTTACTAGGAGTCAGTGATGAGATACAGATTCCCAAGTACTTTACTAGGAGTCAGTGATGAGATACAGATTCCCAACTACTTTACTAGGAGTCAGTGATGAGATACAGATACCAGCTACTTTACTAGGAGTCAGTGATGAGATACAGATACCAACTACTTTACTAGGAGTCAGTGATGAGATACAGATACCAACTACTTTACTAGGAGTCAGTGATGAGATACAGATTCCCAAGTACGTTACTAGGAGTCAGTGATGAGATACAGATACCAGCTACTTTACTAGGAGTCAGTGATGAGATACAGATTCCCAACTACTTCACTAAGGAGTCAGTGATGAGATACAGATTCCCAAGTACTTTACTAGGAGTCAGTGATGAGATACAGATTCCCAACTACTTTACTAGGAGTCAGTGATGAGATACAGATTCCCAAGTACTTTACTAGGAGTCAGTGATGAGATACAGATTCCCACGTACTTTACTAGGAGTCAGTGATGAGATACAGATACCAACTACTTTACTAGGAGTCAGTGATGAGATACAAATTCCCAACTACTTTACTAGGAGTCAGTGATGAGATACAGATTCCCAAGTACTTTACTAGGAGTCAGTGATGAGATACAGATTCCCAACTACTTTACTAGGAGTTAGTGATGAGATACAGATTCCCAACTACTTTCCTAGGAGTCAGTGATGAGATACAGATTCCCAACTACTTTACTAGGAGTCAGTGATGAGATACAGATTCCCAAGTACTTTACTAGGAGTCAGTGATGAGATACAGATTCCCAACTACTTTACTAGGAGTCAGTGATGAGATACAGATACCAGCTACTTTACTAGGAGTCAGTGATGAGATACAGATTCCCAAGTACTTTACTAGGAGTCAGTGATGAGATACAGATTACCAACTACTTTACTAGGAGTCAGTGATGAGATACAGATTCCCAAGTACGTTACTAGGAGTCAGTGATGAGATACAGATTCCCAACTACTTTACTAGGAGTCAGTGATGAGATACAGATACCAGCTACTTTACTAGGAGTCAGTGATGAGATACAGATTCCCAACTACTTCACTAGGAGTCAGTGATGAGATACAGATTCCCAACTACTTTACTAGGAGTCAGTGATGAGATACAGATTCCCAAGTACTTTACTAGGAGTCAGTGATGAGATACAGATTCCCACGTACTTTACTAGGAGTCAGTGATGAGATACAGATTCCCAAGTACTTTACTAGGAGTCAGTGATGAGATACAGATTCCCAACTACTTCTCTAGGAGTCAGTGATGAGATACAGATTCCCAAGTACTTTACTAGGAGTCAGTGATGAGATACAGATTCCCAACTACTTTACTAGGAGTCAGTGATGAGATACAGATTCCCAACTACTTTACTAGGAGTCAGTGATGAGATACAGATTCCCAACTACTTTACTAGGAGTCAGTGATGAGATACAGATACCAACTACTTTACTAGGAGTCAGTGATGAGATACAGATACCAGCTACTTTACTAGGAGTCAGTGATGAGATACAGATACCAGCTACTTTACTAGGAGTCAGTGATGAGATACAGATTCCCAAGTACTTTACTAGGAGTCAGTGATGAGATACAGATTACCAACTACTTTACTAGGAGTCAGTGATGAGATACAGATTCCCAAGTACTTTACTAGGAGTCAGTGATGAGATACAGATTCCCAACTACTTTACTAGGAGTCAGTGATGAGATACAGATTCCCAACTACTTTACTAGGAGTCAGTGATGAGATACAGATTCCCAACTACTTTACTAGGAGTCAGTGATGAGATACAGATACCAGCTACTTTACTAGGAGTCAGTGATGAGATACAGATTCCCAACTACTTTACTAGGAGTCAGTGATGAGATACAGATTCCCAAGTACTTTACTAGGAGTCAGTGATGAGATACAGATTCCCAACTACTTTATTAGGAGTCAGTGATGAGATACAGATTCCCAACTACTTTACTAGGAGTCAGTGATGAGATACAGATTCCCGACTACTTTACTAGGAGTCAGTGATGAGATACAGATTCCCAAGTACTTTACTAGGAGTCAGTGATGAGATACAGATTCCCAAGTACTTTACTAGGAGTCAGTGATGAGATACAGATTCCCAAGTACTTTACTAGGAGTCAGTGATGAGATACAGATTCCCAACTACTTTACTAGGAGTTAGTGATGAGATACAGATTCCCAACTACTTTACTAGGAGTCAGTGATGATATACAGATTCCCAACTACTTTACTAGGAGTCAGTGATGGGATACAGATTCCCAAGTACTTTACTCGGAGTCAGTGATGGGATACAGATTACCAACTACTTTTCTGAGAGGGGAGCTGAAGAGACAGCGAGAGAGAGAGCAAGAGAGAGAGAGAGAACGAGAGAGAGAGAACGAGAGAGAGAGAGAGAGAGAGAGAGAGAGAGAGAGAGAGAGAGAGCGTAGTCAGTGCTTTCATTAATTCCATGTGTTTCTATAAGGGAGGATCATAGCATGACCTTTGCATGATCCATCATTTTGTCTCTTTATGCAGGAGGCCGACTAGATCCAAGCTGACACCAGACTCCTGCAGGGTGCAATTATGGCCTAAATGAATCCGCAACAACTTGGTAAACTTGCACTGTACATCTCAGTGAGAAAATACAACACCAGACAGAAAACCATAAACAGACTAATTTGACTTCAGGGCATTTTCTAGAAATCATTAAAGCTTTACCATTCGCTTTAATAGTTTGAGCGAACAATTAAAGCAAAATGGGTCTGGTTTGTTTGAAAGAGGTAGGATCTCTTTTGGCTCTTTTTATTCATTCTTATTGTGATGTTAAATAACTCAAGACAGAAGAGGCTTGAATACAATTTCGATGAGCATCACATTAGTTGTATTTTCGGATGAAGAGCCCCGCCCTATTTCAATTCTTAGAACATCTCTATAGAGTTGTCTCATGTTCTATTTTTCAGTGTTTGTTTGACAGCTCTCTAGACCAGTAGTATACGCTGGTTGACAAAACATCATCAGTAATGCCACTCACATTGGCATGGGGAGGAGCAGGGTGAATGTGGGGTTTTTAAATGTTTCAGCCCTCCACTAACTGCCATGCATCTTTAAATACTGCTCTCTCCTCACTTAATTATTTCGAGCACAACATCTAATTAGGCCGGTAGAGCTTCTGTATTACAGACTCTCTCACTCGCATCTTCACAGCTTCGCAACGCACAAATCTCCCACTATCACTCTTGAATGTTAATCACAGTTACAATGCAGTGGTTTTGATTTAATAAGCAAGCTGGAGGTTATATACGCTCACTGTGGATAATGGATACACTCTGAGACGGATAACCTTGATCATCTCAACGATAACCCTCCATGAATTCTATGCATTTCCCCAATGTACTCACACATGCACGCACACCCGCACGCCCGCACGCACACACACACACGCACACATACACACACACACACGCACACACGCACACACGCACACACGCACACACATACTCACTCAACGCAGAAACACACACGCACGCATGCACACACACACACACACGCACACACACACACACACGCACACACGCACACACACACGCACACACGCACACAGGCACACACGCACACACATACTCACTCAACGCAGAAACACACACGCACGCATGCACACACACACACGCACACACACACACGCACACACGCACACACGCACACACACACACACACACGCACACACGCACACACATACTCACTCAACGCAGAAACACACACGCACGCATGCACACACACCAACCCCGTATGGGACGACAGTGGAGGCAGGAGACGCAGGTTTGACAAGTTCTCTAGTCTCCAGAGTCATGGTGTCGTGAACATACGTGCTCCTGTCATGAGAAGTCATAACAGCTTGTGTCAACAGGCATATGACTGTCATGACAGGCCGTAGCGAGCATCGTGACATCCTGGATAAAGAAACATTTGACTGTATGAAGTGCATATACTGTAATAAGGGGCAGATATGACGCACACACATAATTATACGCTGTAATGACAAGGCGCTGCATGGCAATGCATTGTGGGACAAATTTGGCATGATGAGGGTGATGGTTTATGTCAAGATGTTTTCTCTCTCCCAAGCCACATCCATAATCATTTCCACGGAGTTGAGAGGATGACATGTATGGAGTTATGAGAAATGTATATTTTGATTTTGATGACAAAGTTTGTGCCACTACGACCTGCCCATCTAAAGATGATAAATGTAGAGTTGTCTTGTATAGTTCAGCATTATACTGAACATTTGATTACTGTATAGACAGAGAGAAGTGGATGATCATTTCTCTGGTGTTTCCTCTTATCGTGTCTCTAGGTGATACAGATACTACCCTCCTTTATGTGAGTTTGTTAACCTAACAAAGACTACATTTAACTCGTCTTCCCCCCTGTGAGAAAAATCATTTTGTCAGGGTTCCTGTCTTTAAGCCAGAGCTCTGTACACACTGAGACTATTCTCCAATCCCCTTTTTCCACACAGTGTGACAAGTCTGGAAACTACTGCAGCTAGACAGATATCTAGACGGATATCTACAGGGATAAAATACTGAATTATTTCCTGAACCTGCTGCTTATTTTTTTGTTTTTAAATCCTCTATAATGAGTTTGTTTTCTGTACTGCGTGGGCAGAGTTCCAAAACAGAATATGTTGAAGTTGAAAAACTCTTTTTCAGAAAGAGACATGCCAAGAAAGCCGGTAAGTGTAACGTCTGCTTCCAACTCACACCCTCAAACACCTAGATCCCCTGAACGCAGCTCACTCTCCAGATCCCAATCACCTGAATTCTAATCACCTGTTCACACACCTGTATGTCATTATCACACACTATTTAGTTCAGTTCTTTGCGCCCCCATCACTGTGAGGTATTGTTTGTTTTGTGACACACGGCTTTCGGAATGCTGGTTTGCCCGTGATTTAATCCTCCCGTGTATGATAGTTTTTGCCTGCCTCACTAATGACGCCTATTCCCTGCCTGTACTTTAGCGGATTTCCTGTTATCTACCTATTGCCTGATCTCCCGGACTACGTTACTAGCCTTTTCCCTACCTGTACTGTTGCCCTTTGGGGCCCTCTGTGTATGACCTTCCGCATGCCCCTGGATCCAGCTTCCTGCCTCCTTCTGTGGACCATTGCAATAAACACCTGATGTGCCCTGCGCTTGAAACCAGATCTCTGTGTCCCCTCTTGTTCATTACAGGAAATGGTGTTGCATGACCACAATTGATTTACCTCCAGCAAGAGCTGTAATGTTTCATAAGATGTTTGTTTTAATCACATTGATGGTGTTATTCTGTTCTCTTTTTTTATCAAAGGTTAAAAAGTAGTCAAACTTCCTAAAAAAGTGACTAATGACAGACCAGGCTCCCCTTCCTTTGGCTTCAGACAAACCCCCCCCCCCCGTTCTGTCTCTCATGCATGTCCATCATGATACAGTCTCTCTCACAGAGTTCAGCCACTATGAAACTTGCTCTGACTCTGTATGAGTTGTCCTTTTGAATTAAACCAGAGGAGGAGAACAATGATCTGACCGCTCAGAACATCTCCACAGGGGTGGAGCAAAGAAACAGACATAAACACACAACCACATAGACCCCTAGCCTAGCATCTTTGCCTGGAATATTGGGTTTTGCATTAGGTCCTAATAAGAAGGAGTAGCAGTAACTCAGTGCACCCCGCCGGGATCTTTCATGTGTCCAATTATTGATAGAGCCCCCCCCCCCTCCATATTCACCCTTTACTGCTTTTCATTAGTTAGGATCACCACTGGCTGTCCTTCCTGTGTGTCGAACCTGGAGAAACATTTACATTTTACATTTAAGTCATTTAGCAGACGCTCTTATCCAGAGCGACTTACAAATTGGTGCTTTCACCTTATGACATCCAGTGGAACAGCCACTTTACAATAGTGCATCTAGGTCTTTTAAGGGGGGAGAAGGATTACTTTATCCTATCCTAGGTATTCCTTAAAGAGGTGGGGTTTCAGGTGTCTCCGGAAGGTGGTGATTGACTCCGCTGTCCTGGCGTCGTGAGGGAGTTTGTTCCACCATTGGGGGGCCAGAGCAGCGAACAGTTTTGACTGGGCTGAGCGGGAACTGTACTTCCTCAGTGGTAGGGAGGCGAGCAGGCCAGAGGTGGATGAACGCAGTGCCCTTGTTTGGGTGTAGGGCCTGATCAGAGCCTGGAGGTACTGAGGTGCCGTTCCCCTCACAGCTCCGTAGGCAAGCACCATGGTCTTGTAGCGGATGCGAGCTTCAACTGGAAGCCAGTGGAGAGAGCGGAGGAGCGGGGTGACGTGAGAGAACTTGGGAAGGTTGAACACCAGACGGGCTGCGGCGTTCTGGATGAGTTGTAGGGGTTTAATGGCACAGGCAGGGAGCCCAGCCAACAGCGAGTTGCAGTAATCCAGACGGGAGATGACAAGTGCCTGGATTAGGACCTGCGCCGCTTCCTGTGTGAGGCAGGGTCGTACTCTGCGGATGTTGTAGAGCATGAACCTACAGGAACGGGCCACCGCCTTGATGTTATTTGAGAACGACAAGGTGTTGTCCAGGATCACGCCAAGGTTCTTAGCGCTCTGGGACGAGGACACAATGGAGTTGTCAACCGTGATGGCGAGATCATGGAACGGGCAGTCCTTCCCCGGGAGGAAGAGCAGCTCCGTCTTGCCGAGGTTCAGCTTGAGGTGATGATCCGTCATCCACACTGATATGTCTGCCAGACATGCAGAGATGCGATTCGCCACCTGGTCGTCAGAAGGGGGAAAGGAGAAGATTAATTGTGTGTCGTCTGCATAGCAATGATAGGAGAGACCATGTGAGGTTATGACAGAGCCAAGTGACTTGGTGTATAGCGAGAATAGGAGAGGGCCTAGAACAGAGCCCTGGGGGACACCAGTGGTGAGAGCACGTGGTGAGGAGACGGATTCTCGCCACGCCACCTGGTAGGAGCGACCTGTCAGGTAGGACGCAATCCAAGCGTGGGCCGCGCCGGAGATGCCCAACTCGGAGAGGGTGGAGAGGAGGATCTGATGGTTCACAGTATCGAAGGCAGCCGATAGGTCTAGAAGGATGAGAGCAGAGGAGAGAGAGTTAGCTTTAGCAGTGCGGAGCGCCTCCGTGATACAGAGAAGAGCAGTCTCAGTTGAAGGACGGCACGTTCAAGAGTTTTGGAGAGAAAAGAAAGAAGGGATACTGGTCTGTAGTTGTTGACATCGGAGGGATCGAGTGTAGGTTTTTTCAGAAGGGGTGCAACTCTCGCTCTCTTGAAGACGGGAGGGACGTAGCCAGCGGTCAGGGATGAGTTGATGAGCGAGGTGAGGTAAGGGAGAAGGTCACCGGAAATGGTCTGGAGAAGAGAGGAGGGGATAGGGTCAAGCGGGCAGGTTGTTGGGCGGCCGGCCGTCACAAGACGCGAGATGTCATCTGGAGAGAGAGGGGAGAAAGAGGTCAGAGCACAGGGTAGGGCAGTGTGAGCAGAACCAGCGGTGTCGTTTGACTTAGCAAACGAGGATCGGATGTCGTCGACCTTCTTTTCAAAATGGTTGACGAAGTCATCTGCAGAGAGGGAGGAGGGGGGAGGGGAGGAGGATTCAAGAGGGAGGAGAAGGTGGCAAAGAGCTTCCTAGGGTTAGAGGCAGATGCTTGGAATTTAGAGTGGTAGAAAGTGGCTTTAGCAGCAGAGACAGAGGAGGAAAATGTAGAGAGGAGGGAGTGAAAGGATGCCAGGTCCGCAGGGAGGCGAGTTTTCCTCCATTTCCGCTCGGCTGCCCGGAGCCCTGTTCTGTGAGCTCGCAATGAGTCTTCGAGCCACGGAGCGGGAGGGGAGGACCGAGCCGGCCTGGAGGATAGGGGACATAGAGAGTCAAAGGATGCAGAAAGGGAGGAGAGGAGGGTTGAGGAGGCAGAATCAGGAGATAGGTTGGAGAAGGTTTGAGCAGAGGGAAGAGATGATAGGATGGAAGAGGAGAGAGTAGCGGGGAGAGAGAGCGAAGGTTGGGACGGCGCGATACCATCCGAGTAGGGGCAGTGTGGGAAGTGTTGGATGAGAGCGAGAGGGAAAAGGATACAAGGTAGTGGTCGGAGACTTGGAGGGAGTTGCAATGAGGTTAGTGGAGGAACAGCATCTAGTAAAGATGAGGTCGAGCGTATTGCCTGCCTTGTGAGTAGGGGGAAGGTGAGAGGGTGAGGTCAAAAGAGGAGAGGAGTGGAAAGAAGGAGGCAGAGAGGAATGAGTCAAAGGTAGACGTGGGGAGGTTAAAGTCGCCCAGAACTGTGAGAGGTGAGCCGTCCTCAGGAAAGGAGCTTATCAAGGCATCAAGCTCATTGATGAACTCTCAGAGGGAACCTGGAGGGCGATAAATGATAAGGATGTTAAGCTTGAAAGGGCTGGTAACTGTGACAGCATGGAATTCAAAGGAGGCGATAGACAGATGGGTAAGGGAGAAAGAGAGATGACCACTTGGGAGAGATGAGGATCCCGGTGCCACCACCCCGCTGACCAGAAGCTCTCGGGGTGTGCGAGAGCACGTGGGCGGACGAAGAGAGAGCAGTAGGAGTAGCGGTGTTGTCTGTGGTGATCCATGTTTCCGTCAGAGCCAAGAAGTCGAGGGACTGGAGGGAAGCATAGGCTGAGATGAACTCTGCCTTGTTGGCCGCAGATCGGCAGTTCCAGAGGCTACCGGAGACCTGGAACTCCACGTGGGTCGTGCGCGCTGGGACCACCAGATTAGGGTGGCTGCGGCCATGCGGTGTGGAGCGTTTGTATGGTCTGTGCAGAGAGGAGAGAACAGGGATAGACAGACACATAGTTGACAGGCTAGAGAAGAGGCTACGATAATGCAGAGGAGATAACTGATGCCCCAGGATTGATACCTGGTCGGTGACATTAAATTCTATCAAATCCTCAGTTTCATCCAGTCAGCAAGCTGGGACCACTGCATTAATCAGTAGTACCGTCGGCATCTAAAGACGAGTTAGCACCCAGGATATGTCCGAGTACTGGGATTTTAGAAGGGTTTGGCGGAATGGTTCATTTTCATTAGTACAGGTTTTAGAAGAGTGCTCAAACCAAATGGATTATAAAATGGAAGGATTTGATAGAATTTAATGTCACCGACCAGGTATCAATCCTGGGGCATCAGTTTGGTTCAAAGACTACGTTAGCCCTCCACACTAAAACCTGTGCAAATGCAGGTCTGGGAGCCAACAGGAGTCTTTTTGTGTCAGGCAATGTTACTAATCATCCACTTACTCACTTCAGACAAATACAGTGTGCATACAGCCTTTTTCTAAAATTGATCAAATATTATTTTTTTTCCTCATCAATCTACAGTCGTGGCCAAAGGTTTTGAGAATGACACAAATATTAATTTTCTCAGTTTGCTGCGTCAGTGTCTTTAAATATTTTTGTCAGGTGTTACTATGGAATACTGAAGTATATTTACAAGCATTTCATAAGTGTCAAAGGCTTTTATTGCCAATTATATAAAGTTGATGCAAAGAGTCAATATTTGCAGTGTTGACCCTTCTTTTTCAAGACCTCTGCAAACCGCCCTAGCGTGCTGTCAATTAACTTCTGGGCCATATCCTGACTGATGGCAGCCCATTCTTGCATAATCAATGCTTGGAGTTTGTCCGAATTTGTGGGATTTTGTTTGTCCACACGCCTCTTGAGGATTGACCACAAGTTCTCAATGGGATTAAGGTCAAATCAAATCAAATCAAATTTATTTATATAGCCCTTCGTACATCAGCTGATATCTCAAAGTGCTGTACAGAAACCCAGCCTAAAACCCCAAACAGCAAACAATGCAGGTGTAAAAGCACGGTGGCTAGGAAAAACTCCTAGAAAGGCCAAAACCTAGGAAGAAACCTCCAGGCTATGTTTCCTCTTCTGGCTGTGCCGGGTAGAGATTATAACAGAACATGACCAAGATGTTCAAATGTTCATAAATGACCAGCATGGTCGAATAATAATAAGGCAGAACAGTTGAAACTGGAGCAGCAGCACAGTCAGGTGGACTGGGGACAGCAAGGAGTCATCATGTCAGGTAGTCCTGGGGCACGGTCCTAGGGCTCAGGTCCTCAGAGAGAAAGAAAGAGAGAATTAGAGAGAGCATATGTGGGGTGGCCAGTCCTCTTCTGGCTGTGCCGGGTGGAGATTATAACAGAACGTTGTTCAAATGTTCATAAATGACCAGCATGGTTGAATAATAGTAAGGCAGAACAGTTGAAACTGGAGCAGCAGCATGGCCAGGTGGACTGGGGACAGCAAGGAGTCATCATGTCAGGTAGTCCTGGGACATGGTCCTAGGGGAGGCCAGTTGAAACTGAGCAGCAGCATGGCCAGGTGGACTGGGGACAGCAAGGAGTCATCATGTCAGGTAGTCCTGGGGCATGGTCCTAGGGCTCAGGTCCTCCGAAGAGAGAAAGAAAGAGAGAAGGAGAGAATTAGAGAACGCATAGATTCACACAGGACACCGAATAGGACAGGAGAAGTGATATAACAAACTGACCCTAGCCCCCGACACATAAACTAATGCAGCATAAATACTGGAGGCTGAGACAGGAGGGGTCAGGAGACACTGTGGCCCCATCCGAGGACACCGGACAGGGCCAAACAGGAAGGATATAACCCCACCCACTTTGCCAAAGCACAGCCCCACACCACTAGAGGGATATCTTCAACCACCAACTTACCATCCTGAGACAAGGCCGAGTATAGCCCACAAAGATCTCCGCCACGGCACAACCTTGGGGGCGCCAACCCAGACAGGCCGACCACAACAGTGAATCAACCCACCCAGGTGACGCACCCCCCAGGGACGGCATGAGAGAGCCCCAGTAAGCCAGTGACTCAGCCCCGTAACAGGGTAGAGGCAGAGAATCCCAGTGGAAAGAGGGGAATCGGCCAGGCAGAGACAGCAAGGGCGGTTCATTGCTCCAGAGCCTTCCGTTCACCTTCCCACTCCTGGGCCAGACTACACTCAATCATATGACCCACTGAAGAGATGAGTCTTCAGTAAAGACTTAAAGGTTGAGACCCAGTTTGCGTCTCTGACATGGGTAGGCAGACCGTTCCATAAAAATGGAGCTCTATAGGAGAAAGCCCTGCCTCCAGCTGTTTGCTTAGAAATTCTAGGGACAATTAGGAGGCCATGCGTCTTGTGACCGTAGCTTGTAGGTATGTACGGCAGGACCAAATCAGAGAGATAGGTAGGAGCAAGCCCATGTAATGCTTTGTAGGTTAGCAGTAAAAACCTTGAAATCAGCCCTTGCTTTGACAGGAAGCCAGTGTAGAGAGGCTAGCACTGGAGTAATATGATCAAATTTTTTGGTTCTAGTCAGGATTCTAGCAGCCGTAATGAAGTTTATTTAGTGCTTTATCCGGGTAGCCGGAAAATAGAGCATTGCAGTAGTCTAACCTAGAAGTGACAAAAGCATGGATTAATTTTTCTGCATCATCAAGGTCTGGGGAGTTTCCTGGCAATGGACCCAAAATATCAATGTTTTGTTCCCAGAGCCACTTAGTTATCACTTTTGCCTTATGGCTTGGTGCTCCAACATGCTGGAAAAGGCATTGTTCACCAAACTGTTCCTGGATGGTTGGGAGAAGTTGCTCTCGGAGGATGTGTTGGTACCATTCTTTATTCATGGCTGTGTTCTTAGGCAAAAGTGTGAGTGAGCCCACTCCCTTGGCTGAGAAGCAACATCACACATGAATGGTCTCAGGATGCTTTACTGTTGGCATGACACAGGACTGATGGTAAGCTTGTCTTCTCCGGACAAGCTTTTTTCCAGATGCCCAAACAATCGGAAAGGGGATTCATCAGAGAAAATGACTTCACCCCAGTCCTCAGCAGTACAATCCCTGTACCTTTTGCAGAATATCAGTCTGTCCCTGATCTTTTTCCTGGAGAGAAGTGGCTTCTTTGCTGCACTTCTTGACACCAGGCCATCCTCCAAAAGTCTTCGCCTCACTGTGCGTGCAGATGTATTATAATGTATTTCTGTTTTGCAAAAATGTCTAAAAACCTGTTTTCACCTTGTCGTTGTGGGGTGTTGTGTGTAAAATCCATTTTAGAATAAGGCTGTAACATAACAAAATGTGGAAAAAGTCACAGGGTCTGAATACTTTCCGAAGGCACTGTACAAGAAAGTGTCATTAACATAGCAAGCATATAATAAATGCCTGAAACTACATCCCCTACATACTGGTGTTGACAAGAATAAAACGTTTTTTGGGGGGGGTAGGTTCGCTTCTGTCCTGTTCATTCAATCCAGTCAATGTGGAGGAGTTAAGATGGAGTGTCTCCTTGTAAACATACAGGCTACCTTTAAATTTCCCCTGAAAAATGAACATCCGGTTGTTGGGGACTCGGCAGAGGGTAAGTCCCCAACACTAAGTCTGAGTATTCATTCGAAAAATACAATTAGCATTCCTACATTTAGTTTTAAGGCTAATTAAATCTAACAACCTATTCTAAAGGCAGAAAAATGAACAACAAAAATAGCAATTTTGTAAATGTTAGTGTTCCATCACTTATAATGAAAATGTAATTAGTCACTTTGTGAGATACATGGTAAGATAGTGATCTGCATATGAATTTGGAAATAGAGAAACAAACGCATGTTTAAAATTCTGCATTAACTTCTTCCTGGCTGAAGGCTTTTAAATCAAAACCTGGCATTAGACATTAATTACATCGGTCTGTGGACAGCATTTGAGGTCTCAAAGGGAAATTAGATTTCACCCCTTTTCGCCTGTCTGCTAATTACTGAAAACAAGATTGGTTTCTGATTAAACGAGCGGATAGATCGTTGCTGGGCAGGTGAGATATATTGACATACAGGAAAACACTTGAGATTATTAGTGTTGGGGGGGGGGTATTTCATGGGTATTTGGTAGAGGGGAGGGTTATATCATGGGTTATTGGTGATGGAGGGGAGTTATAAAATGGGGTATTGGTGGGGGGGTTATATAATGCGTTATTGGTGGAAGGAAGGGTTATATCATGGGTTATTTTTGAAGGAAGGGGTTGTAAAATGTGTTATTGGTTGAGGGGATGGTTATATCATGGGTTATTGGTGGAGGGGCGTTATATAATGGGTTATTGGTTGAGGGAGGGTTATTTCATGGGTTATTGGTGGAGGGGGTTATATAATAGGTTATTGGTTGAGGGGAGGGTTATATCATGGGTTATTGGTGGAGGGGGTTATATAATGGGTTATTGGTTGAGGGGAGGGGAGGGGAGGGTTATATCATGGGTTTTTGGTGGAGGGGGGGCTTATATAGTGTGTTATTGGTGGAGGAGGGGGATGGGTTTATATCTTAGATTATTGGTGCAGGAGGGTGGTGGGTTTATATCATAGGTTAAATGGTAGAGGGGGTTATATGATTGATTATTAGTGGAGGAGAGGGTTATATCATGGGTTATTGAGGGAGGAGGGTGGGGTATTTCATGGGATTGGTGTAGGGGTTCTGTTTTCACCATATATTTTACCTCCTGGTGATGTCATTCGTTAAAATAATGTTAACTGTCACTGTGGATGTAATCTATCACAGTGCCATCCGTTTTGTCACCAAAGCCCCATATACTAGCCACCACTGCGACCTGTACGCTCTCGTTGGCTGGCCCTCGCTTCATACTCGTCGCCAAACCCACTGGCTAAAGGTTATCTGCAAGTCTCTGCTAGGTAAAGCCCCGCCCTATCTCAGCTCGCTGGTCACCATAGCAGGACCCACTCGTAGCACACGCTCCAGCAGGTATATCTCACTGGTCACTCCAAAGCCAATTCCTCCTTTGGTCGCCTTTCCTTCCAGTTCTCTGCTGCCACTGACTGGAACGAACTGCTAAAATCACGGAAGCTGGAGATTCCCATCTCCCTCATTAGCGTTAAGAACCAGCGGTCAGGGCAACTCACAGATCACTGCACCTGTTCATAGTCCATCTGTATACAGCCCATCTATCTACCTCATTCCCATACTGTATTTATTTATTTTACTCCTTTTGCACCACAGTATCTCTACTTGCACATCCATCTTCTGCACATCTACCATTCCAGTGTTTAATTGCCATATTGTAATTACTTCGCCACCATGGACCTATTTATTGCCCCAACTCCCTTATTTAACCTTATTTGCACTCACTGTATATAGACTTTTTTTTCCTTTTTTTTTCTACTGTATTATTGACTGTATGTTTTGTTCATTCCATGTGTAACTCTGTGTTGTTATATGTGTCGAATTGCTACGCTTTATCTTGGCCAGGTCGCAGTTGCAAATGAGAACTTGTTCTCAACTAGCTTACCTGGTTAAATAAAGGTTAACATTATTTTTATTTTTTTAATACACAGCTGTACATTTTGATTAAACATGGTGAAGCCACAAAATTGCCCTCCCTGGAAGCCTGTGTTTCAGACATAAGGAAGTGGATGGCGGCAAATGTTTTACTTTTAA
Source organism: Oncorhynchus nerka (assembly GCF_034236695.1). Lineage (NCBI taxonomy): Eukaryota > Metazoa > Chordata > Actinopteri > Salmoniformes > Salmonidae > Oncorhynchus > Oncorhynchus nerka. The sequence goes on along the minus strand of NC_088401.1, from coordinate 12,068,892 downwards.
ACTCGGACAAAACAGAGATGCTAGTTCTAGGTCCCAAGAAACAAATAGAACTTCTATTGGATCTGACAATCAATGTTGATGGTTGTACAGTCATCTCAAATAAAACTGTGAAGGACCTTGGCGTTACTCTGGACCCTGATTTCTCTTTTGACGAACATATCAAGAATATTTCTATGAACGTTTTTTTCCATCTTCGTAACATTGCAAAAATCAGAGACTTTCTGTCCAAAAAAATTATGCAGAAAAATGTATCCATGCTTTTTCCCTTCTAGGTTAGACTACTGCAATGCTCTACCTTCCGGCCACCCGGATTAAGCACTAAATAAACTTCAGTTAGTGCTAAATACGGCTGCTAGAATCCTGACTAGAACCACAAAATTATATCATATTACTCCAGTGCTAGCCTCTCTTCACTGGCTACCTGTTAAGGCTAGGGCTAATTTCAAGGTTTTACTGCTAACGTACAAAGCATTACATGGGCTTGCTCCTACCTATCTCTCCAACTTGGTCCTGCCGTACATACCTACATGTATGGCTATGGTCACAAGACGAAGGCCGCCTTATTGTCCATAGAATTTCTAAGATCAAATTGGAATTATGTATGCTTATCCATGTGAGAGACGCAGACTCGGTCTCAACCTTTTAAATCTTTATTGAAGACTCATCTCTTCAGTAGGTCTTATGATTTAGTGTAATCTGGCCCAGGGTTGTGAAGGTGAGCAGAAAGGCACTGGAGCGACGAACCACCCTTGCTGTCTCTGCCTGGATGGTTCCCTCTCTCCACTGGGATTCTCTGCCTCTAACCCTTTTACGCGGGCTGAGTCACTGGCTTACTGGTGCTCTTCCATGCTGTCCCTAGGAGGGGTGCGTCACTTGAGTGGGTTGAGTCACTGACGTGATCTTCCTGTTCGGGTTGGCAACCCCCTCTGGTTCGTGCCGTGGGGGAGATCTTCGTGAGCTATACGCCTCGTCTCAGGGTAGTAAAGTTGGTGGTTTGAAGATATCCCTCTTGTGGTATGGGGACTGTGCTTTGACAAAGTGGGTTGGATTATATCCTGTCTGGTTGGCCCTGTCCGGGGGTATCGTCGGACGGGGCCACAGTGTCTCCTGACCCCTCCTGTCTCAGCCTCCAGTGTTTATTATGAAATAGTTTGTGTTGGGAGGCTAGGGTCAGTCTGTTATATCTGGAGTATTTCTCCTGTCTTATCCGGTGTCCTGTGTGAATTTAAGTATGCTCCCTCTAATTCATTCTCTCTCCCTCTCCCTCCCAGAGGACCTGAGCCCTGGGACCATGCCTCAGGATGACTCCTTGCTGTCCCCAGTCCATGTGGCCGTGCTGCTACTCCAGTTTCAACTGTTCTGCCTGCGGCTAGGGAACCCTTACCTGCTCACTGGACATGCTACCTTGTCCCAGACATGCTATTTTTCTACTCGCTCTCTCTACCGCACCTACTGTCTCTAACTCTGTCACGGGATTCTTCTGTTGAAGGAGAGGTGGACCAAAACGCAGCGTGGTTATTTTGATACATCTTTAATAAAGATGAAAATAGAACAATATACAAAAACAAGAACCTTGAAACCGAAAACAGCCCTATCTTGTGTAACAAACACAAAGACAGGAACAATCACCCACAAAACCCAACACAAAACAGGCTACCTAAATATGGCTCCCAATCAGAGACAATGACTAACACCTGCCTCTGATTGAGAACCATATCAGGCCCAAACACAGAAACAGACAAACAAGACATCCAACATAGAATGCCCACTCAGATCACACCCTGACCAAACAAAACATAGAACATACAGGGTGTGACAAACTGAATGATCGGCTATGAAAAGACAACTGAAGTTTACTCCTGAGGTGCTGACCTGTGGCAGCCTCTACAACCACTGTGATTATTATTATTTGACCCTGCTGGTCATCTATGAACATTTGAACATCTTGGCCATGTTCTGTTATAATCTCCACCCTGCACAGCCAGAAGAGGACTGGCCACCCCTCAGTGCTTGGTTCCTCTCTAGGTTTCTTCCTAGGTTCCTGCCTTTCTAGGGAGTTTTTCCTAGCCACCGTGCTTCTACATCTGCATTGCTTAATGCATAGCACTTTGTGACATCGGCTGATGTAAAAAGGGCTTTATAAATACATTTGATTGATTGATTGATTGATTGATTGATTGATTGATTGAAAGGGGGTTCCGTCTATATCATGGGTAATAAGGGGAGGGGTTGTGGTTATATAATGGGTTATTCGTGGAGGGGGGTTTACATCATGGGTTATTGGTGGAGGATGGTGGGGGGACATCATGGGTTATTGGTGGAGAGGGTGGGGGTTATATTATGGGTTATAGGTGGATGGAGGGATTATATCATGGGTTATTGGTGGGGAGGGGTTTATCAGGGGTTATTTGTGGAGGTGTGGGGGGGTTATCATAGGTTATTGGTGGATGAGGAATTATATCACGGGTTATTGGTGGAGGGTGGGTTATATAATGGATTATTGGTAGAGGAGGGTGGGTGGATATTATTGGTGGAGGGTGGATTATATCATGTGTTGTTGGTGGAGGGATGGATTATATCATTGGTTATTAGTGGAGGGTGGGTTATATAATGGATTATTGGTAGAGGAGGGTGGGTGGATATTATTGGTGGAGGGTGGATTATATCATGTGTTGTTGGTGGAGGGATGGATTATATCATTGGTTATTGGTAGCACGGGGGTCCCCAAGTATAGAACAGACTATGGGAGGCATACAGTACTACATAGAGCCATGACTGCATGGGACTTTATTCCACATCAGGTAACTGATATAAGCAGTCGAATCAGATTTAAAGAGCAGGTAAAAATGCACCTTATGGAAAAGTGGGGACTGTGAAGTGTCATGACTCTCTCGGGTGAGGATCATAGGCGCCAGATCAGCTCGGGAACAGGGCTGACAGATAGAGGGTTTGGGGGGGGGGGGTCTGGCTATCTCCCACCAGAGTTTTATGACAACACCAGTCATAAGCTTTCTCTCTATGATTCTGCAGTATTGAGAAAGGAATGTGTATAGAGAGAGACTTTGACAAAACTCCAACATCCAAAAGTGGATAATGAAACAATATTTCTAACAAAGAATGTGGGAAATGATTGGTGGGGATCGTATCATTTAGCATTTTGTGATGTCATTACGGATTGTATAACAAGATAACAGTAACTCTGAAAGTAGACACGTCCGAGTTACCAGAGTTACATCTAAATGTTGTAAAACTTATATGATTAAATGTGAATCTATTTGTGAAAATATAGCAATGTGATTTTAGCCTTCTAAATAAGAAATGTTTTCGTGCAAAACTTTTGCCAAGTCAGTAACCACGCCCACGTGAGCACAGACATTTTGGCAACGTGATGGAACCTCCAAGGCGAGTGCTTAAATGGACTCGCTGAAGAATTAACATATAGACCAGAGAACGTGAGGTACATCAACACGTTGAAATGGTTGGAATCTCTACAGATCAGAATGCATGCAGCGCGAGCTGAATAGTTTGACATTGTTGCATTGTAAATACAGACCAGACAGACAGTGGCTACACGGCTAACAAATGGTTTAAATCTACCAGACCAGAAAATGGTAAGATTCTGAAACTCTCGAGTGATAAAGACTACATCAGAACATTCAGTCTGCAGCTGTTTAAGTACTTAACTCTAGTAAACTTGACCAAAGACGGCAGCGTATGGAATATTTGAAGGATACAGTCTAACGAAGACGAGAGGGGAAGAACATTTCCCTCTCCCCACCGTGTGGTCCATCTGAAACACTCTGAGACAAAGAAGCCTATTACAACTACAAAGGACATTGTGACCTCTGGTGGACAAACCAGAAACGTCTGTCTAACTCCCAATAGACGGACCGGCTGATTTCAACAGAGACAAGAAAGACATACAGGAGTAAATTCGTATTTCAATCATTTTTCATGTGCAAAGTATTCATTCTCATGAGCATAGCTTCCACATGTATGTACCAGCCCCCTCTGTCTCTCCCGCTCTTTCCTTCCCCACCCCCTTTCCATTGTGTAACAAACCATCAAATTGGGTTACTCCACTAGGGACTTTGCATTGCATTAGTAATCAATATATATCTATTTTTAACTGCTCAGTCATCACTTCTAAGGAACTGTGTGTCACACCTGCAAAGATTATTGTTAATAGTAGCAAAGAACAAATAATCAGTAATGCCAGAATTGTCATTAACTGGGTGTTTGTAGATTATGAGTTGTTAACGCCTGAACAAGACTATATGTGACACTCTGCTGTGGCTGTCCCTTCTTTCTTTCTGGAAGTGTGTTCCAAGGCCCACATCATCAGCCTTCAGACACGTCTGATTCATGTCATCTTTTCAGGTCTGTCTATCTGATCACCTGAATTTGCAACCTCACTAATGTTCCTATTTGAACCCCTGCTCTGTAGGAACAGCTAAGCATCCAGCCTGAACAGGTGGCTGGGGACTACTTAGGCTGTCTTTATGTTGAACTCCACCATCTTGGAGCAACTGAATGACTAGTCTGAACTGAACCCAGCTGACCTTTGAGCATGCTCAGCTGGCCTCCTGCCAACATGATAATTGAATGCAATAACTGCTTGTGGTTGTGTCCTGTTTAATACAAAACTCTCTTGTATATGGAAGGCACACCCTGCCTGCTAATAGGAGTCTATGCCAAACAAACAGTGTCATTTAGTAAAACAACCTTAAGAATCATAATGTAAGAGGGGATTGAATTAAAGCTCGAACTAGTAACCGCCACAGCTGACTCAATAGCTTTACAGAATATGGAATAAGCATTATCTGATGATATGTCCAATAGAGATAAGGATATCGCCTAAGGTAGTTAAACGCAGAAATAAAATCAGAATTACAGCCAAAACTTGATCAATTTTCATGGTAATCAACAGTCCAAGAATGTTAACAACTTCAGTTTTTATTTAACTCATTGATATATCAAACAACCATAACAGGCATTATTTGAATGTTGATCTGGCAAACATACAGCCTTAATCAGCACGCATAGCTGTAAAAGATTCTGTCATCAGAACTACAAACATTTAACTGTTTTTAATAACTTTAGGATGCAAAGCCGCTAGTAACTGATCAACTGAAATAAAAACTTAGTTGAACTATGACTGTGCCAAAACACTGAATATGTCCCGGACGCAAAGGTGGAGCCCACAGTCATGAATATCGCCAGTTTGAAATTTGATGTCGCATCCATCGTCACAACATACATAATTTATATTCAAGATGAGCAGAAGAAGTTGAATTTGGCACGATTATCAAAGAACGCGCTTCATCCCGTGAGTTTGGATCACCTGACCCCTGGTGATATGGGGATCCATAAAAAACATGGCAAGATCAGCTACTTGTGAAGGAAGCTGGTACCACGGTTATTGAGAGGCCATGTCGTTGGCACGTGGAGGTTACATCGGCTGCTATTTTATTTACCAGGTAAGTCACAGGCACCTTTGTCGATTTCGTCGACCGTCAGAACAGGAGCAATCACCAGGCAGAACGGCAGATCGGCACCCGTCAGCTCGGGGTCGTTCTAAAATCTTCCCGGATATTTGACATTCCATTATCAACGATTAGGCCACTCCTCAGCACCGCGCCGCGTGCGCCGTAGACAAAGCGAGACGCGGGCGCCCAAAGAGGCAAGCGCCACAGGTGGTGTTCATATCCAGCTGCCAGTGGAGGATGCAGCACACTGCATTTGTGAGGTAGACTGAAATATTGTCAGTTTAAATGCATATCAAGACGCACAGTCAGCATACAGGTTGTCATGGTGTAAAATACAACAGCCATGGTAAAATAAGTCATGTTATCACGCCAGTAGAGGGGCCATGGTTTCAACTTAGGCTTCGTGGATAACAATGAGATAACGCTATTAATGATAAATGAATAATGTGGCTACATAGCGTGGCCAGCTCATGAAGGCGCCATGAGGGAACAACAGCATCTGAGGCTTTTGCAGAGGGGCCAAAGCCTGGCGCACGCCATTGCAGAGGGTTGGTTGCATAATGGCCAGTCATGGAGGTTGGGTCACATCCAGGCTTTTATGGAGTGCTGTTTAGGCATGGGGCCATTGCAGAGGAAAGCTGGTCATATGCAAATGGCCAGCCATGCAGGCCAATGAGCAGTGAAGCCCACAGCTAGCGCTGGGGCCTTATATCGTGTTTGGTGGAGGTTAATAGTAAGCAGTCAGCTTGGTGGAGGCTAACAGGCACAATGGGCTGTCAGCAGATGAGCGGTCAGCACAATGCCAGCTGTAGAGGGCCTAAATGATGTTCATAACAGAGGAGGCCAGCTTGAATGCAAAGCCTTGGTGGAGGTGGTTGGTTATATAATGCCAGCCAAAGAGGGGCTGGCTTGACACAATGGCCAGATGAGTCATTTACATCGTAGCTTGGTGTGTGTTGAACAAAGAATGTAACATTGGCAGAGGGGCCTAACATATATAATGGAAGGCCAGATGATGGGCTAATATATGAATGTTTATTATGAGGTTGGGTTTGATATAATGGAAGGGCTGAAGAGGTCAGTTTATATCGCAGGCTTTGAAAAGTGAGGGGCCAGTCAGGATGCATCAGCCAGAGGCACTGGTCAGCACATTGCCAGCCAAATAATGTGTTCTATTGTCATGATGATGTTAATACACCAGAGTGGCCTGGTGAGGGGCCAGCTGGCACATGCATGGCTATCAGTGAGGCTAATATAGCAATGGGTTAGCTGGCAGAGTGATTGGCCCATAATTAATACCATAAGAGAGTCACTTAAGATCTGAGGCTTTAGTGATAAACATTATACATGGTCAGCCATGGAAAGAAACAGCAACAGTGGCTGGTGAGTAAGCTGGCTCAGGACAATGGCCATTGGTGTGAGGAAGTCAGCCTGCACAATGAAGCACAGAGGTAATAACATATATCTGGCTGTCAGAGCAAACAGCCTATGTGAACACAGCTGGGAGGGAAACAGCCTATGGTAATGGCCATTGGGAGGGCTGGGCCGAGTATAATAAGGCCAGGCATGAGGCCAAGGCTGAGAATGTAGGCTTTTAGTGCAAAAAGAGGGCCAACAGCAGACACACAGAGGGTTAACAGAGAGAATGTGCTGAGCTGTAGAGGCCAGCCCACATCCATGCCTTTTGCAGGAGGTCAGTCATACAATCAGAACTGTATGGATAAGGCTTACATCGTTGCTGCTAGTGAGAATGCAGTAAGGTTTGTGCCATGCCACTGCTGAGTGGGGTGTCACTGGCTCCATTGGTTTCTTTGGTCTGCCCTCCACATGCTGGACACATCTTATCTGGCTGGCTGGTTTGATACCCTTATCTGGAATACTTAGGTAGAGAATTCTTATCCATGGTCAACACCTTGTCCATACTAGGTGACTTATCTGATGGCTGAATACACTTATCCAGAAGGCGTGTTTGACACCTTTATTCAACAGCTTTCTGTTGACACCTTATCTGGATACCTGAGCTTGATACCTTATCCAGATGATTAATGAAGGCACTTTTATCTCCAGATTAATATTTGATATCTATTCAGATGGTAATAGCTTATCTTATCATAATGAGTTTGACACCATTCAGAAGGCCTAACATATCTCTTTATCTGATGGGCATAGCTGACACTTATTCAGACAATATTGATAATTTATCCAGATGTGTTTAGTTTGATATTTTATCTGCATATTAATGATATCTGGTCTGGTAAGGTTTGTTGATAAATTTGTCTAAGATGGCTTCACTAGTAATTTTATTTCAGATATTTATTTCAAAGTGATAATTTTAAGAAGGGCACTGTGCACAAACAACAACACAAAGTTACTCTGGTTTTTTATAATATCATTATGATATAAATATTAGACTGTGTCACATCCTGCCACCCCAGCCTGAGTTTACAGGACCACCTATATGGGCTATTAAGAGTATATGCAACCCTGTCAGGCTAAAAGGCCAAAACTGACAATTTTTTAAACACATTGCAGCAGATGCATAGAGGAGGCTGCCATTAGGGGATGAGTACCAACCTGTTATCACCCCCAGCTCAGTAGACTGTCCCAATGAAAGCCTCATCTAATGAGAGTTTAGTGGACACAAGAGAAGGCCACAAAGGGGTAGAAAATTAAAGATGGAAGTGTAAGCAGAAGTAGAAAAGAGAGAAGAGCTGCATCATTGTGACCTGATCAGCCTGATTATCTTCATCAGGTACTAAACCACAGCTGAGGTCTGTGTTTAGATTACTCCTGGAATCAATAGATAATGAATGGGATTAGGCTGAAACAGTTATGAACACTTTTCCAGCAATCCCTGTAATGAACTTTGAACAATTCATTGCTTGTATGTTTGAAGAGTTTAATCCATAATTGGAAACTATTGACTTTTGAACCCATAATAGTGGAAAATGTGCAGTTCAATCATAACTAATATATATGAGCACAATAAAGTTTGTGAAAGAAACAGAGTAACATATTCACAGCTATGCATCATGAGCTTCGGAGGTTGAGCGCCAGTGACCTGCCTCTGCTAATGTTCACAACCATGAGTCACCAGGCCAGAAGTGTAGGACGCAGCACACAGCCCCCTGCCCAAACTTTTAGGCTTATACTAGCTGATGAAGCTGATTACAATTGATGGTCAACCCAGCCTTCAAGAGGATTTGGCTTGCTAGGAGAATAGGCTCATAGCAACACCCTGCTAGGTCACTGCTGAACTGGCACAGACCCATGTGTAAACAGCGCCTCACAGAGCAGCCGCCTTTTGGTCACCCAAACCACAGTTCTTTGTTTTTTACGCTGATTTCATACACTGAAAACTTCCAGTAATATCAGTCTGAATTATCACATACATCTCTCAGCAGCCCACGCTTGATTTATCCACTGATACAGGTCGCCCATCAGGGTGCGATGAACCCACTCACTGCATGGTTTCACCATCTGGTAACCTGCATCTGGCCTGCAGCTCCTCCTATTCTCATGCACTGTCACTGGCCTTGTCTGCAACCCCTCTGGTCTCTCCTGATTGTTGCTATGCAGAATGAGCGACAACACCTTCTCCTTCTCCTCTCTGATGACCTTGGTGCATAACTGATCTCAGCATGGCCCATAGGCATCAGTGGATGACTTGATCACCACCTGCTGAACCCAGACGTGAGCTGCCTTTCTCCTGTGGGGAGTGGACCTGCCCTGCCCACATGATCTCACCACGATAACCCGGCCAGTCTTCCAGATGCTGCGCCAAGGAACTTTATGACCTGGACAAGACCTCGTCGCTTCGTTCACACCATCAGCGCAGTGGCCCGCCCGGTGGACCGCTTCAACATCTCAGAGGCCACTCTTGCTCACAGGAAGCGTGCCAGTCCAATCATCCGCAGCACGGTCATCTCCCCGCCTAATATCGCACCGCGCTGCTGGCCAGCCCCGCTCAGCGGCTGAACCTCACACCACCCAGTTCAGCCAGCCCCGTTTGGTGTTCATGAAACTTCTGTAAGCTTCCTTCACACTTGCTTCCTTCTGCCTTCCATCAGCTTCAGCTGGAAGTCAGATCCACAAAGACTTACAGGCCATTTGACGGTGAGGTGAACGCACCTCGGTACTGGTATTTGAATGCAGGCCTACACCAAACGCTGGCGGCACACCAAGCCCATCCACCTTCAGCCTGTCGCCTCCCACCACTGAGGCTTGCAGCTCCGCCCAGCCCAAATAACCACGCCGGCTCACTCTGCATGCAGTAATACCAAACTCCTCACGATGCCAGGACAGCGGAGCCTGACCACCACCTCCTGAGACACCTGAAACCTGCACCTCTATGAATACCTGAGATAGGACAGTTAATCCTCCTGCTCCTCCCCAAACATTGCAGATGCACTACTGCTCACTGAGCCATAGAATACCTGACTCAATGAGGGCTTACAATGAGAGACTAATGTAAAGGCAATGGCATAAGATCACTGACTCCATCATTCTGCACACTGAGACGTAATATGGCTTTTTTCAATGATCCCCAAGCTCACCTTATAGATGACTGGAATGGGATCAAGATGCACCCAAAAATCATCTATGAGGAACTATGTTGGTTTTCTGAATGATCTGAGATGCAAAAACACCTGCAAACACACTCCCAGTGATTTTCCACAATGTCCAGCCCTCTTTGATAATAAGATAAACCATCATGTGGTATCTGTGTGAGGGACATCAAGAAGACGTGTTTTCCAGTTTCAGCCTGAAGACAGCCCACTGGAGAGATTTTATCCAGGCAGGCAGCCAACGGGTTTTCTCCATTTATCTCATTAATAAAAAGACTTTGTGCTTGGTGGGAAGAGGGAAGGCCAAAGCAGCCTATGCTTGAACAAAGAGGCAGTGACAGAAAAACACACAGAACTCAAATCCTTCTATCATCTGATTTAAATTTCAGCAACTGAAATGGGACCCATTTCACATTCATGTGGTGAAATTTTCTTCATTTAACTGCACTGATATCCCCCCCAAGTATGCACCATACTCTGGAACGAACTTTATTGAACCTCTTTGAAACGGAACATTATCTGGAGCCATTCATTGCATGGGATTTTGTATCATATTGAATCGAAAACAAGACTCTCAAATTTTAATATATCGAATGCGTAACTAGGGGTGGAAAAACCTGATCGCCATACCTGAACTTCGCCAATTAGGTTATTCCGCCCACTTCAAAGTGCTTTTCATCACGAGATCGATTTTGTTGATCCTCGTCAGCAGACAATCAAATAAGAGGTCTGCTGAGGTTCATCTAACATGAACCATTTGGTTGACCTACACCTAACGCTCCGATCACGGACTGAATAAGTTCGACGCTTGATACAACATTGATTAATGCTGATTTCGGTAACATTGAACAAACAACATGTCAGTTCGCAGTGTTCATTAAAATACCCTGTCCGAAACCATGATTGATGGAAGCATTCAAACTGAAAAGGAATGCCAGACCAATATGTGGTCTGGCAAGGACTGACAGAACAGTGGAATATTCCTCCAAAGACTAAACAACAGTTGCACAGACAAAGCAATCAATTAACGTGTTTGAGGCAAGAGGTGCAGGCCCATGTAAGTCAACTGCTGAATGGCAGGAAAGAAATTCAGCCCATCATGTGGGACTGCTGCCTGCTCCCAGGCACCAAACGCCTTTCTTCCCACGCTGAGATAACACAGGCACACTGACATGCCTCGGAATGGTGCCATGTGTCTTCCTTCATGCTCAGAGGGGAGGTGATTTAACGTGTTAACTGCATACAGGCCCAGACGCATCTCCTAGCCGCGCTCAGAGGCGCAGAGACTACATTGTGTGGTTACTTCTGACATATCTAATCAACTCTTTGCACTGTTCATGCTCCACATGCTTCAGAGCCACACCATTGTTCTTTAAACAAGACAGAATGAGTTAACTGAGCAATCTGATTTATCACTTCTGAGACTCTTCCATACCACAAAGGCCAGATGACTTAGTCATGACTTATATCACCACCCAAACTGACACCCTAGAGAGATCACCACCCAATTTGCTAATGCCTGCATGAAATCATGGGATTACGCCATCCTGTTCACTGCAATGCCTCTAACAGGGTAGCAAATTTTAAGTTCCTCGGCATACACATCACAGACAAACTGAATTGGTCCACTCACACAGACAGCATCGTGAAGAAGGCGAGCAGCGCCTCTTCAACCTCAGGAGGCTGAAGAAATTTGGCTTGTCACCAAAAGCCCTCACAAACTTCTACAGATGCACAATCGAGAGCATCCTGGCGGGCTGTATCACCGCCTGGTACGGCAACTGCTCCGCCCTCAACCGTAAGGTTCTCCAGAGGGTAGTGAGGTCTGCACAACGCATCACCGGGGGCAAACTACCTGCCCTCCAGGACACCTACACCACCCGATGTTACAGGAAGGCCATAAAGATCATCAAGGACATCAACCACCCGAGCCACTGCCTGTTCACCCCGCTATCATCCAGAAGGCGAGGTCAGTACAGGTGCATCAAAGCTGGGACCGAGAGACTGAAAAACAGCTTCTATCTCAAGGCCATCAGACTGTTAAACAGCCACAACTAACATTGAGTGGCTGCTGCCAACACACTGTCATTGACACTGACCCAACTCCAGCCACTTTAATAATGGGAATTGATGGGAAATGATGTAAATATATCACTAGCCACTTTAAACAATGCTACCTTATATAATGTTACTTACCCTACATTATTCATCTCATATGCATACGTATATACTGTACTCTATATCATCGACTGCATCCTTATGTAATACATGTATCACTAGCCACTTTAACTATGCCACTTTGTTTACATACTCATCTCATATGTATATACTGTACTCGATACCATCTACTGTATCTTGCCTATGCTGCTCTGTACCATCACTCATTCATATATCCTTATGTACATATTCTTTATCCCCTTACACTGTGTATAAGACAGTAGTTTTGGAATTGTTAGTTAGATTACTTGTTAGTTATTACTGCATTGTCGGAACTAGAAGCACAAGCATTTCGCTACACTCGCATTAACATCTGCTAACCATGTGTATGTGACAAATAAAATTTGATTTGATTTGATTTGATTTGATCTGACGGCTGACCAGGCAACGCCATTATGAGGGGCTGAAAAAAGAAACGCGCTGGTATGGTTACACCCTGATTTAGCACGGCACAAAGATTCCATGTTTGGGCGTATGATCTTATAGCATTCCCCCGATCGCAAATACATGCTCTAATTAGGCTGGCCAAGAGCTGACTAACTACTGAACCACTGATGCTCATGCCCATCGATAAAGTTGTCATAGATCAATTTCCACGCTCTCTCCCTTCCAAAGCTAAAAAGTTAGCAAGCCAAGCGAACCCGCAGAGCACAGATCAGCTGGTGGAACTGGTGCATGGACAACAGGTGGCTTTGGAGGTCCTACACAGCGGACAACCACGGAAGGCAGAACCCTTCACTTGCCGGAAGGAGCGAAAAAAGGCAGAGGACTATGCCAGGACACTGGCCAAGGATGGGGGGGACACAAACAGCTAGCTCCCCGAGACGACGCCCCTTCCTGTACCTGGACAGCAGGATATGCTACGAGTGTGGTGAGTCGGGACACATTGCCTTGAACCTTGAACTTGAAGGGAGAGGTGGTGAGTCTGGAAGACATGTTCCCGATGGACCATGAGGTGGCACCAGAGCCCGCCTTTCTAGCGGTCGGTTCAGCACGGCCCAACTGGAGGATCCCAACTTGGCCAGCGCTCTCCAGCAGGTGAACGTGGTGGACGAAAAGCACATGAAGGGGGCATGCCAAATCCCCTACCCCCATTTCTCTATAAAGAAGAATTTGCTGGATCAGCTCCCGAAGAAGAAAGATGAGTGTATGGAGTTGTTGCTGCCATGTCTCTTTGTACCATTTGTCCTGCAGATGGCGCAGTCCCACCTTCTTGGGGCTTACTTAGGGGAAGAGAAGACCTTTGACCGGATCAAGGCATGAATTTACTGGCTGGGAGTGAAGAGAGCAGTGGAAGATTACTGCCGCAGTTGCCCGGAGTGGAATAAACAAACGTACAGTCAGTAACACAATAGAAAGTCTGTATACAGTGTGTGCAAATGAAGTAAGTTTAGGGAGGTAAGGCAATAAATAGGCCATAGTGGCGAAATAATTACAATTTCGCAAATAAACACTGGATTGATAGATGTGCAGATGATGAATGTGCAAGTAGAGATACTGGGGTGCAAAGGAGCAATATATATATATATGGGGATGAGATCGTTGGATGGGCTATTTACAGATGTGGTATGTACAGGTGCAATGATCTATAAGCTACTCTGATAACTGATGCATGAAGTTAGTGAGGGAGATATGAGTGTCCAGCTTCAGTTATTTTTGCAATTCGTTCCAGTCATTGGCAGCAGAGAACTGGAAGGAAAGGCGGCCAAAGGAGGAATTGGCTTTGGGGAAGACCAGTGAAATATACCTGCTGGAGCGCATGCTACGGGTGGGTGCTGCTATTGTGACCTGTGAGCTGAGATAAGTCAGGGCTTTACCTAGCAAGGACTTAAAGATGACCTGGAGCCAGTGGGTTTGGCAACAAATTTGAAGCGAGGGCCAGCCAACAAGAGCATACAGGTCACAGTGGTGGGTAGTATATGGGGCTTTGGTGACTAAACGGATGGAACTGTGATAGACTGCATCCAATTTGCTGAGTAGAGTGTTGGAGGCTATTTTGTAGATGACATCGCCAAAGTCAAGGATCGGTAGAATAGTTAGTTTTACGAGGGTATGTTTGGCAGCATGAGTGAATGATGCTTTGTTGAAAAATAGGATGCCGGTTCTAGATTTAATTTTGGATTTGAGATGGTTAATATGAGTCTGGAAGGAAAGTTTACAGTCTAACAAGACACCTAGGTATTTGTAGTTTTCCACATATTCTAACCGTCCATAGTAGTGATGCTGGACGGGCGAGCAGGTACGGACAGCGATCGGTTGAAGAGGATGCATTTAGTTTTACTTGCATTTAAGAGCAGTTGGAGGACACGGAAGGAGAGTTGTATGGCATTGAAGCTCATCTGAAGGTTAGTGTCCAAAGAAGGGCCAGAAGTATACAGAATGGTGTCGTCTGCGTAGAGGTGGATCAAAGAATCACCAGCCGCAAGAGCGATATCATTGATGTATCCAGAGAAAAGAGTCGGCCCAAGATTTGAACACTGTGGCACCCTCATAGAGACTGCCAGAGATCCGGACAACAGGCCCTCCGATTTGACACACTGAACTCTATCTGAGAAGTAGTTGGTGAACCAGGGGAGGCAGTCAATTGAGAAACCAAGGCTGTTGAGTCTGCCGATAAGATTGCGGCGATCGACAGAGTCGAAAGCCTTGGCCAGGTCGATGAATACGGCTGCACACTATTGTCTTTTATCGATGGTGATTAAGATATCATTTAGGACCTTGAGCGTGGCTGAGGTGCACCCATGACCAGCTCGGAAACCAGATTGCATAGCGGAGAAAATACGGTGGGACTCGAAATGGTCAGTGATCTGTTTGTTAACTGGTTTTCAAAGACCTTAGAAAGGCAGGGTAGGATAGACATAGGTCTGTAACAGTTTGGATCTAGAGTGTCTCCCTCTTTGAAGAGGGGGATGAACGCGGCAGCTTTCCAATCTTTATGGATCTCAGACGATACAGAAGAGAGGTTGAACAGGCTAGTAATAAGGGTTCCAACAATTGCGGTAGATCATTTTAGAAAGAGAGGGTCCAGTTTGTCTAGACCAGCTGATTTGCACAGATCCAGATTTTGAAACTCTTTCGCAACATCAGCTATCTGGATTTGGGGTGAAGGAGAAATGGGGAGGCTTGGGCAAGTTTCTGTGGGGGGTGCAGAGCTGTTGACCGGGGTAAGGATAGCCAGGTGGAAAGCAAGGCCAGCCGTAAAAAATGCTTGTTGAAATTCTCGATAATCATAGATTTATCGGTGGGGTAATTGTTTCCTAGCCTCAGTAGAGTGGGCAGCTGGGAGGAGGTGCATTTATTCTCAATGGACTTTGCAGTGTCCCAAAACTTTTGGGAGTTTGTGCTAAAGGATGCAAATTTATTTTAGAAAAAGCTAGCCTTTGCTTTCCTAACTGCCTATGTATATTGGTTCTGAACTTCCCTGAAAAGTTGCATATCGCGGGGGCTATTTGATGCTAATGCAGTATGCCACAGGATGTGTTTGTGCTGGTCAAGGGCAGTCAGGTCTGGAGTGAATCAAGGGCTATATCTGTTCCTGGTTCTACATTTTTTGAGTTGGGCATGCTTATTTAAGATGGTGAGGAAAGCACGTTTAACCTCTCTAGGGTATGTGGGACGGTAGCGACTCACCTTGTCAACAGCCAGTGAAACTGCAGGGCGCCAAATTCAAAACAACAGAAATCCCATAATTAAAATTCCTCAAACAAACATGTATTTTACACCATTTTAAAGATACACTTGTTGTAAATCCAGCCACAGTGTCAGATTTCAAAAAGGCTTTACGACGAAAGCAAACCAAATGATTGTGTTAGGTCAGAGCCAAGTCACAGAAAAACACAGCCATTTTTCCAGCCAAAGATAGGAGTCACAAAAAGCAGAAATATAGATAATATTAATCACTAACCTTCGATGATCTACATCAGATGACACTCATTGGACTTCATATTACACAATACATGTATGTTTTGTTCGGTAAAGTTCATATTTATATCCGAAAATCTGAGTTTACAGAGGCGCGTTATGTTCAGTAGTTCCAAAACATCCGGTGATTTTGCAGAGAGCCACATCAATTTACAGAAATACTCATAATAAACATTGATAAAAGATTATATAAACTTCTCCTTAATCCAAATACTCATCATAAATGTTGATGAAAATACAAGTGTTATACATGGAATTTTAGATCCACTTCTCGTTAATGCAACCGCTGTGTCAGATTTCAAAAAAACTTTACAGAAAAAGCAAACCTTGCAATAATCTGAGTACGGTGCTCAGACGAAAAATCAACCCAAAGATATATCCGCCATGTTGGAGTCAACAGAAGTCAGAAATAGCATTATCAATATTCACTTACCTTTGATGATCTTCATCAGAATGCACTCACATGAATCCCAGTTCCACAATAAATGTTTGTTTTGCTCGATAATGTCCATCATTTATGTCCAAATTCCTCCTTGTTGTTCGCACGTTCAGTACACAATCTAAACTCACGACGTGCGTGCAAGTCCAGCGGAAAGTATGGACAAAAAGGTCAAAAAAGTTCCGTTACAGTCCGTAGAAACATGTCAAACGATGTATAGAATCAATCTTTAGGATGTTTTTAACATAAATCTTCAATAATGTTTCAACCGGAGAATTCCTTTGTCTTCAGAAATGCAATGGAACTCAAGCTAACTCTCACATGAACACGCATGGTCAGCTCGTGGCACTCTGGGAGAGACCTTACTCAATCTCCTCTCATTCGTCCCCACTTCACAGTAGAAGCATCAAACAAGGTTCTAAAGACTGTTGACATCTAGTGGAAGCCTTAGGAAGTGCAACATGATCCCATTTCCAATGTATCTTAGATAAGCAAAGAGTTGAAAACCTACAAACCTCAGATTTCCCACTTCCTGGTTGGATTATTTCTCAGGTTCTTGCCTGCCATGTGAGTTCTGTTATACTCACAGACATCATTCAAACAGTTGTAGAAACTCCAGAGTGTTTTCTATCCAAATCTACTAATAATATGCAAATCCTAGGATCTGGGCCTGAATAGCAGGCAGTTTACTCTGGGCACACATTTCATCCGGACGTGAAAATACTGCCCCCTACCCAAAAGAAGTTAAAGAACACCTAGGCATCCTCTATTGACGGAATGAAGTCAATATCTTTCCAGGATACCCTGGCCAGGTCGATTAGAAAGGCCTGCTCACTGAGTGTTTGACTGTAATGAGGGGTGGTTGTTTGACCACGGATCCATTACGGATGCAGGCAATGAGGCAGTGATCACTGAGATCCTGGTTGAAGATAGCAGAGGTGTATTTAGAGGGAAGGTTGGTCAGGATGATATCTATGAGGGTGCTCGGATTTGGGGTTGTAACTGGTAGGTTCCATGATAATTTGGGTGATATTGAGGGCATCAAGCTTAGAGTGTAGGATGGCCGGGGTGTTAAGCATATCCCAGTTTAGGTGACCTAACAGTACAAACTCTGAAGATAAATGGGGGGCAATTCATTTACATATGGTGTCCAGGGCGCAGCTAGGGGCTGCGGGGGTCTGTAACAAGCGGCAACAGTGAGAGACTTATTTCTGGAAAGGTGGATTTTTAAAAGTAGAAGCTCGAACTGTTTGGGAACAGACCTGGACAGCATGACAGATCTCTACAGGCTGTCTCTGCAGTAGATTGCAACTCCACCCCGTTGGCAGTTCTATAGTTGGGGATGGAAATTTCAGAATTTTTGCTGGTCTTCCTAAGACAGGATTCAGACACGACTAGGACATCAGGGTTGGCGAAGTGTGCTAAAGCAGTGAAAAACAAAACTCTTAGGGAGGAGGCTTCTGATGTTAACATGCATGAAACCAAGGCTTTTACGGTTACAGAAGTCAACAAATGAGAACGCCTGGGGAATAGGAGTGGTGCTGGGTGCTGCAGGGCCTGGATTAGCCTCTACATCACATCATGTTAAAGGCTATAAGAACTGGTTGTCTAGTGCATTTGGAACAGAGAGTAAAAGGAGTAGATTTCTGGGTGTGATAGAATAGAATGAAGGCATAATGTAGAGACAAGGGTATGGTAGGACGTGAGTACAGTGGAGGTAAATCTATGCGTTGTGTGATGATGAGAGAGGTTTCGTCTCTGGAGAAATCAATTAACATAGGTGAGGTCTCCGCATGTCTGTGGGGTGGGACGAAAGAGCTATCTAAGGAAATTTCAGTGAGACTGAGGGCTCTACAGTGAAATTAAGCATTAAAAACTAGCCAAGACAGCAGTAGACAAGGCATATTGACAATAGAGAGAGGAATAAAGCAATCACAGGTGTCGATCAGGAGAGCTAAGACAACAGCGGTTACATGGCGATGAATGGGCAGAGCTGGTCAGTTGGGTATATACAGGACCTGAGTTCGAGGCTGGGGCCAACTGGTAAAGTTGATGAATGGGGCAGAGCTGGTCAGTTGGGTACATACAGGACCTGAGTTCAAGGCTGGGGCCAACGGGTAAATGGTGATGAATGGGCAACAGTTGTAAATGAGTTCGAGGCTGGGGCCAACAGGTAAGTGGTGATGAATGGGCAGAGCGGGTCAGTTAGGTACATACAGGACCTGAGTTCGAGGCTGGGGCCAACAGGTAAATGGTGATGAATGGGCAGAGCGGGTCAGTTGGGTACATACAGGACCTGAGTTCGAGGCTGGGGCCAACAGGTAAACAAAATGAAGTACCGATGGGTGTCTTTCTTTTTGGTGAGCGGGGAGGGCCAGTCCCGAATCGCCTCCACTTTCTTCACCTGGGGTTTGACACATCCCCTCCCAATCGTGTACCCCAAAATCCCTAATAATCCCCCAATTTGCATTCTTGTTGTGCTCCTTTTGCGTGTTTGGTAATAGAACTTGGTGACGTGGAAACCCCACACCCTTGAACCTGCTACAATATATTTATATATTCTCAAAAATAGTGAACCTGGCCTTTACTATTCTAAATTAGCCAACCGATATAGCCACCTGTAGCGCGGGCACACAAAAAAATCCCAAAATATCTTCCCACAACTATGGACGCAGTAGCGAGCTGTCGTAGGTTTGTTTTGATTGACAGAGGGAGGTTAATTCAATGTTGTGAAAATGACTATTTGAAAATTGCTGCTTGTGAAGCCATTTGAAAGGATACTGCTCTCCGTGGGTTAATGCTAATGAAGCTTTTATACATCCTCCATTCAACTATGAAAGGACATCATAAGGGCTAATGTAGGTTATGGGGGAGTTTTGGCGATGTAGTTGTAGAGGTCAAATCCTACTGCAGAGACCCTGGCTTTCTAGTTTTTTTCATTTTATGTAACAGCTTTCCTCCACTGACAGGATGCTATAGACTTATAACTATGTACTAACTATTCAAATGTGCAGTTTTCTACCACCCACCAATAGTCACAGGTTACAGCTAAAGCCATGTGCAATTCATGCACTGTATGTGTGGTTTTCATCCCATGTCATAGAGGCATAAATCAGTAATGGAGGAATTTCACACAGCGAGCGGCTGGTTGCCCTAAAGAGATCCTGTGACCTATGACCCCTCGTCATAAACAGTGTCGCATCCCATGAGGAGAGAAATAATTGCTCATTTTGTAGCTACACCACCTCCCGACCAAGTACCCACTTAAATATTTATATTCTCTCTCCCTGGTTGGCCCACCGGCAGGCCGCAGCATCTCTCAGCTAGATTGAAAACGGATGGAGAATGTATCACAGCACACACCTTCTCTCTCATTCCTTGTTCTCTCTCTGTCCGCCTCTCTCTCTCCCTCTTCCACTCTCACGAGCGTATGAGTGGTGTCTTTCAAATCTTTTAACCTTTTTTCATTTTGTAAAAATATGCATTCTATGTTTTTTTGTGTTTATTTTATCATACTCTAAGGCAAAATGTAATTGTGGTTGTACAATGTGTTCTGTATAAATCACATGGTATTTGTCAATAGGTGTAGACCTTACAGTTAAATGCTTACTTACAAGCCCTTAACTAACAATGCAGTTTTAAGAAAAATAAGTGTTTAAGTAAAAATACTTAAAGAGCAGCAGTAAAATAACAGTAGCGAGGATATATACAGAGGGTGATGCATAATCAATGTGCGGTGGCACCGGTTAGTCGAGGTAATTGAGGTAATATGTACATGTGGGGAGAGAAATACAAGAACCTGACACCCTCAGCTCACAGGGGGACAAACACCTACCTGGAGGTGACAGTATTCCCTCCCCCATATGCCCCCCTACACACAACTACGACAACATAACCAACAAAAATGGGTCACAACTCCTGCAGCTCTGTCAGATGCTGGGTATGTACATAGTCAATGGTAGGCTTCGAGGGGTCTCCTATGGTACGTACACCTATAGCTCATCTCTTGGCAGTAGTACTGTAGACTACCTTATCACTGAACACAACCCAGTCTCTCAGAGCGTTCAGTCAGTCCACTGACACCCCTATCAGATCACAGCAAAATCACACTCTACTTGAAGAGAGCTATGCTCTATCATAAGGCATCAAAGCCAAAGGAACTGAAAAACATTAAGAAATGCTATAGATGGAAGGAAAGTAGTGTGGAAATCTAACAACAAAAATTACACAAGAAATTTCAATCCCTTCTAGACAGTTTCCTGGACAACATTTTTCACTGTAATAGTGAAGGTGGAAACTTGGCAGTAGAACACCTAAACAGTATATTTGACCTCTCAGCTTCCTTATCAAATATAAAAACTTCAAACAGACAACCAAAGAAAAACAACAAAGTCAAATGGTTTGATGAAAAATGCAAAACCTTAGGTTAGAAATTGAAACTGTCGCGTATACTCCCTCTCCAGCCTCTAGGTCATCAGGCTGCTGATTATCCCACACACCTGTCACCATCATCTCGCGCACCTGCGCCTCATGACAATCACCTGGACTCCATCACACACACATTTCTTTCCACATGGCCAGGGGGAGACAGGGATGCCGCTTTAGACCCATCCTATTTAATATGTATATCAACGAATTGGCAAGGGCTCTTGAACAGTCTGCAGCACCCGGCCTCACCCTACTAGAATCTGAAGTCAAATATCTACTGTTTGCTGACAATCTGGTTTTTATTTTCACCTTTATTTAACCAGGTAGGCTAGTTGAGAACAAGTTCTCATTTGCAACAGCGACCTGGTGCTTCTGTCCCCAACCATGGAGGGCCTACAGTAGCACCTAGATCTTCTGCACAGATTCTGTCAGACCAGTGTACGAACAGTAAATCTCAGGAAGTAAAAAATAATGGTGTTCCAAAAAAGGTCCAGTTGCCAGGATCACAATACAAATTCCATCTAGAGATCGTTGCCGAGAGTACACAAAATACTATACAAACATTGGCCTAAACATCAGCACCACAGGTAACTTCCACAAAGCTGTGAACGATCTGAGAGACAAGGTAAGAAGGGCATTCTATGCCATCAAAAGGAACATCAAATTTGACATACCAATTAGGATCTGGCTAAAAATACTTGAATCAGTTATAGAACCCATTGCCCTTTATGGTTGTGAGGGCTTGGGTACGCTCACCAACCAGGAATTCACAAAATAGGACAAACACCAAATTGAGTCTCTGCATCCAGAATTCTGCAAAAATATCCTCTGTGTACAACGTAAAACATCAAATAATGTATGCAGAGCAGAATTAGGCTGATACCCGCTAATTATCAAAATCCAGAAAAGAGATGTTAAATTCTACAAACACCTAAAAGGTAACAATTCTCAAACCTTCCAAACAAAGCCAATCACTTACAGAGAATTGAACCTGGAGAAGAGTCCCCTAAGCAATCTGGTCCTGGGGCTCTGTTCACGTTCACAAACACACCCTACAGAGCCCGAGGACAGCAGCACATTTAGAGACAACCAAATCTTGAGAAAACAAAAATATAATTACTTGACACATTGGAAAGATTTTACAAAAAAACTGAGCAAACTAGAATGTTATTTGGACCTAAACAGAGAGTACACTGTGGCAGAATACCTGACCACTGTGACTGACCCAAAATTAAGGGAAGCTTAAACTATGTACAGACTTAGTGAGCATAGCCTTGCTATTGAGAAAGGCAGACCTGGCTCTCAAGAGAAGACATACTATGTGCCCACTGCCCACAAAATGAGGTGGAAACTGAGCTGCACTTCCTAACCTCCTGCCCAATATATGACCATATTAGAGAGACATATTTCCCTCAGATTAAACAGACCCACAAACACCATTGTAAACACAACCTATATTTATGTTGATTTATTTTCCCTTCTTTACTTGAAATATTTGCACATTATGACAACACTGTATATAGACATAATTACTTTTGAAATGTCTTTATTCTTTTGGAACTTTTTTGAGTGTAATGTTTACTATTAATTTTTTATTGTTAATTTCACATTTGTTTATTATATATTTCACTTGCTTTGGCAATGTAAACACATGTTTCCCATGCCAATAATGCTCCTTAAATTGAAATTGAATCTAATTGAGGGAGAGCGCGAGAGAGACTGACTTCATATGGCAGAAATTAAGGAGGTAATTGATCTGCATTGCTGTCTATTCTCAGTCACGCTGCAATCTTTCTCCAACAAGCACTACCATATAAAAGCTTGATCAACATTGCTGAATCATAAATCATATGAGGATGGAAGCAGAAGAATTCGCTTTTCTTTCTCGCTCCCTGCACCACTATCCACCATCTCACACAACTGAATGCTCAAGCTTGTTTACTCATTAAAATCCCACTCCATTTCCCCCCTACTTTTAGTCAAACCTGCAACTTATTTAAGATGGAGAGAAATATACTGGGTGCACAGAACGCCTTGTTCTAACCCTTTTGCCATAAAATCAGTAAAACACAATAATAAATGACGTGGGAGTGCTTCGTCTTCCTGTGCAGTATTCACAGGTAATCTTTCCCAACACTGCGGCTGGCTACATTTTTAAATGACTCTTTGGGTGGAATATGAATAATGTATGATTCATTCACACACACACTCTTCCAAACTCTCTACTTTCTATTAAGGCATTAAGATGACGAGTGATAGATTAAGAACATTCAGTAAATCTGTAAATCTGTGGTGTGCAAAGCCATGACCCAAGGGTGGCCTGTTTTTTGTGGGGGGTTTTTACAAAAAAAGGACATTTCAACAGTAAATATTTTGTCATTAAATGGTTCATTTGAAAATATGAGGATTCAACAGCTAATTATGTAACAGAGAGAGAGATTATGTTTGAGAGAGAGAGAGAGAGTTAGGGGGGTAGACAGCAGAATAATCCCAGTGTAAATCAGAATCCGATCCCCATGACATTGTCTCTCAGTAGAACCAATGCGTTGTCTCTCAGTGGAACCGTTGCGTTGTCTCTCAGTGGAACCGTTGAGTTGTCTCTCAGTGGAACCGTTGCGTTGTCTCTCAGTGGAACCGTTGCGTTGTCTCTCAGTGGAACCGTTGCGTTGTCTCTCAGTGGAACCGTTGCGTTGTCTCTCAGTGGAACCGTTGCGTTGTCTCTCAGTGGAACCGTTGCGTTGTCTCTCAGTGGAACCGTTGCGTTGTCTCTCAGTGGAACCGTTGCGTTGTCTCTCAGTGGAACCGTTGCGTTGTCTCTCAGTGGAACCGTTGCGTTCTCTCAGTGGAACCATTGCGTTCTCTCAGTGGAACCATTGCGTTCTCTCAGTGGAACCATTGCGTTCTCTCTCAGTGGAACCATTGCGTTGTCTCTCAGTGGAACCATTGCGTTGTCTCTCAGTGGAACCATTGCGTTGTCTCTCAGTGGAACCATTGCGTTGTCTCTCAGTGGAACCATTGCGTTGTCTCTCAGTGGAACCATTGCGTTATCTCTCAGTGGAACCATTGCGTTGTCTCTCAGTGGAACCATTGCGTTGTCTCTCAGTGGAACCATTGCGTTGTCTCTCATCTCTCAGTGGAACCATTGCGTTGTCTCTCAGTGGAACCATTTGTCTCTCAGTGGAACCATTGCGTTGTCTCTCAGTGGAACCAATGCGTTGTCTCTCAGTGGAACCATTGCGTTGTCTCTCAGTGGAACCAATGCGTTGTCTCTCAGTGGAACCATTGCGTTGTCTCTCAGTGGAACCAATGCGTTGTCTCTCAGTGGAACCATTGCGTTATCTCTCAGTGGAACCATTGCGTTATCTCTCAGTGGAACCATTGTGTTGTCTCTCAGTGGAACCATTGCGTTGTCTCTCAGTGGAACCATTGCGTTGTCTCTCAGTGGAACCATTGCGTTATCTCTCAGTGGAACCATTGCGTTGAGTTTATATTTTTTGTTTTATATACTGTATTTCTTGTTGCTGAGCTAAGCTGTTTGAGCAAGGCATCCAGGAGAGAGAGAGAGAGAGAAGCACTTTTACTGTTTCATGATCAAAAACCAAGGCATTGCTTCCTTTACTAATAATATTTTGAGAAAAACACATCCCTTTCTTGGGAAATAAAGCCAGTTTTTTTCCATATTACTTTATTTATTTATTTATTTTTGCAGCCTTGGCAGAAATTTACTAACAGAATTATGGAGCAATATGCTGTGTCTTTGGTAAATATCAGGCCTTGCTGAAAGGTAGACAGACTAGAGGGAGGAAGCAGCAGCAGCGATCAAGGTTGTTACACTGAACTGATGTAAGCAACCACAGCACAGCGGCGGACAACCTGAGAGAGGGAGAGGCAGAGAGGCAGAGAGAGAGAGAGAGTGAGAGAGAGAGAGGGGCAGAGAGAGAGAGAGAGGCAGAGAGAGAGAGAGAGGCAGAGAGAGAGAGAGAGGCAGAGAGAGAGAGAGAGGCAGAGAGAGAGAGAGAGAGAGAGAGGCAGAGAGAGAGAGAGAGAGAGAGAGAGAGAGCCTTTGGCTGTTAGGCTTTTCCTGTTGAAAACTGCTTAGTTCAGAGTCAAGAGTAGCATCCTCATCTGGGCCGATTCTACAGCTGTGGATAGAAAAACGCTGAGTATTCAGGAGGAGAAAGGGAGAAGGGGATGCTGACTCTGTAACCTCCGGAAGAAGACAGGAAAATGGAGGGATGAGAGGGAAGGCTGTGGGGGACCATAGCCATGATCATGAAGGGAGAAGAGATCTCTAACAGAGTGAGATGAAACTTTCCTTTTTATCCCTCATTACTACCATGTTTGTCTGTGTGGATTTGTCATCCAATCAGGGTACTGTGTTAGGACTTTGTTTGTCATCCAATCAGGGTACTGTGTTAGGATTGTGTGTGTCATCCAATCAGGGTATTGTGTTAGGATTGTGTTTGTCATCCAATCAGGATATTGTGTTTGGATTGTGTGTGTCATCCAATCAGGGTATTGTGTTAGAATTGTGTTGTCAACTAACGTAAATTCAATGTAAAATCAACAAAGAACTGTCACCATGTCACTGATCTGTTTCACCTGTCTTTGTGCTTGTCTCCACCCCCTCCAGGTGTCACACCCTGATCTGTTTCACCTGTCTTTGTTTCACCTGTCTTTGTTTCACCTGTCTTTGTGCTCCACCCCCTCCAGGTCCAGGTGTCACACCCTGATCTGTTTCACCTGTCTTTGTGCTTGTCTCCACCCCCTCCAGGTGTCACACCCTGATCTGTTTCACCTGTCTTTGTGCTTGTCTCCACCCCCTCCAGGTGTCACCCATCTTCCCCATTATTCCCTGGGTATTTAAACTTGTGTTGGCTGTCTGTGCCAGTTCATTTTGTATGTTCCAAGTCAAGTCAGCGTGGTTTTCCAGTACTCCTGCCTGTTCTATTCTCTTTTGCTTGTCCTCTCGGTTTTGACCCTTGTCTCTTTTCTGGACTCTGTACCCACCTGCCTGACCATTCTGCCTGCCCTGACCTCGAGCCTGCCTGCCACACTGTACCTCCTGGACTCTGTACTCACCTGCCTGACCATTCTGCCTGCCCTGACCTCGAGCCTGCCTGCCACTCTGTACCTCCTGGACTCACCTGCCTGACCATTCTGCCTGCCCTGACCTCAAGCCTGCCTGCCACTCTGTACCTCCTGGACTCTGTACCCACCTGCCTGACCATTCTGCCTGCCCTGACCTCGAGCCTGCCTGCCACTCTGTACCTCCTGGACTCTGTACTCACCTGCCTGACCATTCTGCCTGCCCTGACCTCGAGCCTGCCTGCCACTCTGTACCTCCTGGACTCTGAACTGGTTCTGGACCTTTTGCCTGTCCACAACCATTCTCTTGCCTACTCCTTTAGGATTATTGATAAATATCAAAGACTCTAACCATCTGCCTCCCGTGTCTGCATCTGGGTCTCACCTTGTGCCCTTATACATCATGTTATTGGCTTTACAGTAGGTTATTCAAGTTTTGTGAAAATCATCTGAAATTCCCTCACTGTACGTTGATTGCATTTGAAAAAAAGATAACCGGTTTCCCACTTTGATTCAACGTCATCACATTGCATTTTTAGGTTGAAATGACGTTGCAAACAACGTTGATTCAACCGGTTTCTGCCCAGTTGCCATAGCGCAGCTCCATTGGAGAGTTCCTTCCTTGATATGAGTGACATACTGCGGCTTGATGGTAGTTTGGAATTCAATCAAAGGGGGTTAGTGGTGGAGGGAGAGGAGGAGAGATGATGAAGAGTATCAATCATTCTGTCCCCGGCGTGAACTTATTTTTGGGTCGACAGAATCGACAGTAATGAAAGTTCACTTGTTTTTACTACAAAATGGGTTTGTGGGTAAATGTAGTATCCCCACGATGCCAGACCTTCTGATGGATGAGGCTTAACCAACCAAAAAGAAGGGAAAAGCACGAGTAAAACAGACTCCAAAGTGCCTTTGAGCTAGATGGGCTGTTGTCTCGCACGGTGCGTTTATTACTTGAACCTTGAACCCCAGAGAGTCCTAACTACTCTTCTCATCACAGCAACTAAAGATTGCCACATCAAGATCTGTTTTATTGCCGCTATTAACAGAATCACAGTTGTTGTTATGAGCTTTTCTCTTCTGGTGAACTGGACTTCAGAAACCCAACACCTACCCCCCCATCTGGTGACTTTTTATCATTGTTTTACCAAATCAGAAAGGAGCCTGCCTCCTCCTTCCTCCTCTTTCTCAATCGTACTTTAAGTTAGTTTTTTTGGGATGTGAGAGTGATCACCGCAACTCTCCAGAAAAGATTTGATAACATTTCTGTGGAATTGGTCTCGCTGCTGTCTCTGCATCAGAGGCACTGGTGATATAAGATTTTTTTTAAAGTGAGACTGATTGAGCCCAGGTGGGCAGGAATCTTGGTGTGTCAGAGTCATTTAGGCCGGGATAGACTAATAACTCTTCCATCAGATGGATGGATGAAGAGGAGAGCTGGGGGGCAATACCACACAGTCACGCTACTGCTCCACCTAGAGGAGCTGGTAAGCATTACAACCAGGAAGACTGAGGTGGGATGGGGGTAGGGTAGCCTAGTGGTTAGAGCATTGGACTAGTAACCGAAAGGTTGCAAGTTCAAATCCCCGAGCTGACAAGGTACAAAATCTGTCGTTCTGCCCCTGAACAGGCAGTTAACCCACTGTTCCTAGGCCGTCATTGAAAATAAGAACTTGTTCTTAACTGACTTGCCTAGTTAAATAAAGGTAAAACAAAATAAGGGTACACCTCTGTCACCTCATACATCAGGTGACCTACATCCCTACATAATAAGTGTATTTCTAACCAACGAGTCAAGAGAACTAGTGATGGCTCACACATCATGAAACGTGTATTAGTGGAAATGACAGTGACACCCACTGTAATGCAGGGCAGCAGTTTTAGATACATGTATAACATGGATGCAGATTCATACATCTCTTCAATTTAGAAGGAGGAAAGAAAGTAAAAAACGATTTGCATATATATTCCACAACTTCTACATTATCCCAGATAATTACCCAGGTGCCCTGGCTCATTCCCTGATGGAACTCCTGGAACTAAGAAATGCACACTACAGCCAATAAGGTGCCAGGTCTTATGTAACCCAGAACTAATACATTTACATTTTGATGGAATCTATTGCATAAACCTCTGGCCTTCAACCAGGTGGCAAAATCACACTAAAATCTAACATTACATTTATTTATATGAAGAGAAGAGACATTTCACGACAGAGATCTGACAATGTGTAGATTAGCTCTGTTTTTGTCCTTAACCATTTAAAATAAAATATCCTCTCTATTCAGTCCCACTTTACAACACATATACCACGTCTTTGCAATAACATTTGTATTACCTCATGTACAGTGTCGTTACACTGTCTTTATCTATGGGAGCGGAGATGGACAGACAGACAGACGGAGCTGGATTCATAGACAGACGGACAAATAAAATCACACACACTATAGACATGCATAGAGACTACCAAACACTCAAAATGTTGTGGCAGGGCATTAATGATGACTGAAGACTGTAGGTTTACCTGTGACATGATCATTATGGCACATTACCTTTCATAGCAACCTGCTGCTTCACTCTATTGTACATCTTCATGTGATTGGTTTATCTCCTTTATACTTCACAGTAATATAAATGTGATTGGTTTATCTCCTTTATACTTTACAGTAATATACATGTGATTGGTTTATCTCCTTTATACTTTACAGTAATATACATGTGATTGGTTTATCTCCTTTATACTTCACAGTAATATAAATGTGATTGGTTTATCTCCTTTATACTTTAAAGTGTTATAAATAACTCCTTTATTCTGTGCCAGATAATGTGTCAGAGATGAGGAGATATAAATGAATTGGCCAGAGCACTAGAACAGTCTGCAGCACCCGGCCACACCCTACTAGAATCTGATGTCAAATATCTACTGTTTGCTGATGATCTGGTGTTTCTGTCCCCAACCAACGAGGGCCTACAGCAGCACCTAGATCTTCTGCACAGATTCTGTCGGACCTGGGCCCTGACAGAAAATCTCAGTAAGACAAAAATAATGGTGTTCCAAAAAAGGTCCAGTTCCCAGGACCACACATACAAATTCCATCTAGACACCGTTGCCCTAGAGCACACAGAAAACGATGCATACCTCGGCCTAAACATCAGTGCCATAGGTAACTTCCACAAAGCTGCGAACGATCTGAGAGACCAGGCAACAAGGGCCTTCTAGTGGAGTCGCAATTCAACGGCTCAGACACAAGACGTATGTGGCAGGGTTTATAGACAATCGTGGATTACAAAGGGAAAACCAGCCAAGTCGCGGACACCCAACGTTTTGCTCCCAGACAAGCTAAATACCTTTTTCGGCCACTTTGAGGATAACACAGCAACGTGGCCTGCTACTAGGGACATATTCAATCTTTCCCTATCCCACTTGTTTCAAGATGTCCACCATTGTTCCTGTACCCAAGAAAGTGACTATCGCCCCGTAGCACTCACCTCTGTCATCATGAAGTGCTTTGAGAGACTAGTTATTAAGGATCAAATGACCTCCACCTTACCTGACACCCTAGACCCACTTCAATTTCTATACCGCTCCAATAGATCCACAGCCATCGCACTACACACTGCCCTATCCCATATGGACAAGAGGAATACCTATGTAAGAATGCTGTTCATTGACTGTTCTGTAGCTCAGCCTTCAACACCATAGCACCCTCCAAGCTCATCATTAAGCTTGGGGCCCTGGGTCGGAACCTCACCCTGTGCAACTGGGTCATGAACTTCCTGACGGGCCACCCCCAGGTGGTGAAGGCAGGAAACAACACCTCCACTTCGCTGATCCTCAACACTGGGGCCCCACAAGGGTGTGTGCTCAGCCCACTCCCAGACTCCCTGTTCACCCATGACTGTGTGGCCATGAACGTCTCCAACTCAATCATCAAGTTTGTAGACGACACAACAGTTGTAGGATTGATTACCAACAATGACGAGACAGCCTACAGGGAGGATGTGAGGGCCCTGGCGGTATGGTGCCAGGAAAATAACCAAAGGAGCTGATCGTGGACTTCAGGAAACAGCAGAGGGAGCACGCCCCCCTATCCACATCAACGGGACCGCAGTGGAGTAGGTGAAAAGCTTCAAATTCCTTGGTGTCCACATCACCGACGATCTGAAATGGTCCACCCACACAGACAGTGTGGTGAAGAAGGTGCAACAGCATCTCTTCAACCTCAGGAGGCTGAAAAAATTTGACTTGGCCCCTAAGACCCTCACAAATTTTTACATATGCACAATTGAGAGCATCCTCTCGTGTTGTATCACTGCCTGGTACAGCAACTGCACTGCCCGCAACAGCAGGGCTCTCCAGAGGGTGGCCCAATGCATCACCGATGTCACAGGAAGGCCAATAAGATCATCAAGGACAACCACCCGAGCCACTGCCTGTTCATCCTGCTATCATCCAGAAGGCGAGGTCAGTACAGGTGCATCAAAGCTGGGACCAAGAGACTGAAAAACAGCTTCTATCTCAAGGCCATCAGACTGTTAAATAGCCATCACTAGAAGGCTACCACCCGGATACTCAATCCTGCACCTTAGAGGCTGCTGCCCTATATACATAGACATGGAATCCCTGGCCACTTTAATAATGGAACACTGGTCTATTTAATCATGTTTAAATACTGCTTCAATCATCTCATATGTATATACTGTATTCTATTCTACCGTATTTACTCATTTCTTATCTCCATTCTTTTACTTTAGATGTCTGTGTATGTTGTGAATTACTAGATACTACTGCATTGCTGGCGCCAGAAACAAGCATTTCACTACACCCGCAATAACATCCTCTCAATATGTGTACGTGACCAATAACATTGAATTTGTTTTGAGATATAAGATTCAATTTGCTACAGCAGGAAAATAATCCTACTTCAACAGGAAATATGAATTATTATGTGGATGATAATTATTGGACCTTTTTGCAGGGGTTGATACATTTTTTCATAAAATCTAAAATCTGCCATTTCAAAGGGGAAATTGCAATCTTCAGAATATTTTTTAAACCAACAAATACACTATAAGTTAGAAAGGAAAGTTACTCTGCAACACGGTGATCAAATTAACATCCTACAACTGTAAACAGAAAGAGAAAGGCAGAGAGTAACAGGTGAGGGGAGAAATGGGTTTCCTCTCAACACGATGTGTCCACAGATCAATCATTACACAGACTTATAATCAAATACACAGACTTGGCCAGGGTGTATATTAAGCAGTCCTCTAGAGCTTATTTTGTGTGTGAAGAGTCTAAATGAGAGAGTGGTTGAGTGTGATTGAGTGAGTGAATGTGTGTTTGAAATTTGAAGCGGGGGGGGGGGGGGGGGGGTGTGGTGCTGGTACAGAGCACCGAGACACTCGAGGAGAGCGAGGGACAGATGGGGAGCTGGGCACGCTGACATGCGATGAGTAGGGAAGGACTCGGCAGGGAGCGTGTGTGTGTGTGTGTGTGTGTCTGAGAGGAGGCACCACTCGAGCTGTGCTCAAATATAGTTGGGCCCCATCGGATCAGATTTCACCGCGCCAGATGCTAATGAGCTCGAGTCAGCGTGTGCAAACTCATCTGGCTGTAGTGAAGGGGTGTCATAATATTACGCCTGATCAATCACTGGGAATGTTCACGGTAATATTACGCCTGATCAATCACTGGGAATGTTCACGGTAATATTACATCTGATCAATCACTGGGAATGTTCACAGTAATATTACATCTGATCAATCACTGGGAATGTTCACAGTAATATTACATCTGATCAATCACTGGGAATGTTCACGGTAATATTACGTCTGATCAATCACTGGGAATGTTCACGGTAATATTACGTCTGATCAATCACTGGGAATGTTCACGGTAATATTACATCTGATCAATCACTGGGAATGTTCACGGTAATATTACATCTGATCAATCACTGGGAATGTTCACGGTAATATTACATCTGATCAATCACTGGGAATGTTCACAGTTCTGCTTTTCTGTCCTCCTTTCTTATTTATTATTTTGGGGCACATTTTTATTTGTTTTGTTATTTTATTTGTTGGTGTTTACAGCTACAGTAAATACATTCTATGGGGTGCCGATCAAAAAAATATAAACTTTAAGATTTTTTTTAAAGAAATAGGTACATAGGTAGAAAGTGTTGAGTCATTTTGCTTTGGAAAAAAAAAAAGTCACTGACCAGAGAAAGACCTTCCCATGGGCCTGAAAGCAAAGAAAGTAAAACAATATGGAAATAAGTATTTTTCAGTATTTTACAGTGTGTGTATATATATATAGATATATATATATATATATATATATATATATATAGTACCAGTCAAAAGTCTGGACACACCTACTCATTGAAGTGTGTTTCTTTATTTTTACTATGTTCTACATTGCAGAATAATAGTGAAGACATCAAAACTATGAAATAACACAAATGGAATCATGTAGTAACCAAAAAAGTGTTTAACAAATCTAAATATGTTTTAGATTTTTTTATCCTTCAAAGTAGTCACACTTTGAGTCAGTGATTGAATGTGTCTAGGTGTGTGGCAGACAGCCTACTGGTTAGAGCATTGGTGTAACGATCTTCTTCATCTGAGGAACAGGAATATGAAAGACCAAACTGCAGCGTGGTACGTGTCCATGATAGTTTATTATAACAGAACACGTGAAAATACAAAATAACAAAGTGCAGGAAAGAAATGAAAATCGAAACTACCCACAAACACCAGGTGGGAACAGGCTACCTGAGTATGGTTCTCAATCAGAGACAACGATTGACAGCTGCCTCTGATTGGGAACCATACCAGGCCAAACACGTAGAACTATAACCCATAGAACAAAAACATAGAATACCCACCCCAACTCACGCCCTGACCAAACTAAAATAGAGACATAAAAAAGGAACAAAGGTCAGGACGTGACAGTTGGGCCAGTAACACGAAAGGTTGCTGAATAGAATCCCAGGGCTGACAATGTAAAAAATATGTTGTTCTGCCAATGAACAAGGCAGTTAACCCATTGTTCCTAGGCCTTCATTGTAAATAAGAATTTGTTCCAAACTGACTTGACTAGTTAAGTAAAGGTTACATTTTAAAAGGTTATTGCCTTGATCAGAGCTTTACGCACTCTTAGCATTCTCTCAACCAGCCTCATGAGGAATGATTTTCCAAGGAGTTCCTACATATGCTGAGAACTTGTTTGCTGCCTTTCCTTAATTCTGCAGGCCAACTCATCCCAAACCATCAATTGGGTTGAGATCGGTGGATTTTAGAGCCCAAGTCATCTGATGCAGCACTCCATCACTCTCCTTGGTCAAACAGTCCTTACACAGCCTGGAGGTGTGTTGGGTCATTGTCCTGTTGAAAAACAAACGATATTGGCACTAAGGTAAAATGAAGCACAAACCAGATGGGATGGCGTATTGCTGCAGAATGCTGTGGTAACCATGCTGGTTAAGTGTGCCTTCAATTCTAAATAAATCACAGACAGTGTCACTAGCAAAGCACCCCCACATTATCACACCTCCTCCTCCTCCCTGCTTCACAGTGGGAACCACACATGCAGAGGTCATCCGTTCACCTACTCTATGTCTCACAAAGACACGGCGGTTGGAACCAAAAATCTCAAATTTGGACTAATCAGACCAAACGACATATTTCCACCTGTCTAATGTCCATTGCTCCTGTTTCTTGGCCCGAAAAAAGTCTCTCTTCTTATTGGTGTCCTTTAGTAATGGTTTCTTTGCAGAAATTTGACCATGAAGGCCTGATTCACACAGTCTCCTCTGAACAGTTTATGTTGAGTTGTCTCAACTCTGTGAAGCTTTTATTTGGGTTGCAATTTAAAATCAAATCAAATTGTATTTGTCACATGCTTACTTACAAGCCCTTAACCCCCCAAAAAAGTAAGAGATAAGAATAATAAATAATGAAAGAGCAGCATTAAATAACAATAGCAGGGCTATATACATGGGTACCGGTACAGAGTCAACGTCAATGTGCGGGGGCCCCGGTGTCAAGGTCATTCTGAGGCTGTTAACTTTAATGAACTTAACCTGTGCAGCAGAGGTAACTCTGGGTCTTCCTTTCCTGTGGCGATCCTCACGAGAGACCGTTATTATCATAGCGCTTAATGGTTTTTTGCAACTGCACTTGGAGAAAATGTCTAATTTTCTGGATTGACTAACCTTCATGTCTTAAAATAATGATGGACTGTGATTTATCTTTGCTTATTTGAGCTGTTCTTGCCATAAAACGGTTTTGGTCTTTTACCAAATAGGACTAACGTCTGTATACCCCCCTACCTTGTCACAACAAAACTGATTGGCTCAAACACATTAAGAAGGCAAGAAATTCCACAAATTAACTTTTACTTGAAATGCATTCCAGGTTACCTCATGAAGCTGGTTGAGAGAATTCCAAGAGTGTGCAAAGCTGTCATCAAGGCAAAGGGTGGCTACTTTGGAGAATCTCAAATATATTTTGATTTGTTTAACACTTTTTTAGTCACTACCTGATTCCATGTGTTATTTAATAGTTTTGATGTCTTCACTATTATTCTACACTGTAGAAAATAATAAAAAATAAAGAAAAACCCTGGAATGAGTAGGTGTGTCCAAATTTAGACTGGTAGTATATATATATATATATATATTGTTTGTATATACGGTGCATTCGGAAAATATTCAGACCCCTTGACTTTTTCCACATTTTGTTACGTTACAGCCAGTAAATTAAATTAATTGGAAATGATATGGAAAGGCACACACCTGTCTGTATAAGGCTCCACAGATGACAATGCATGTCAGAGCAAAAACCAAGCCTTGAGGTCGAAGGAATTGACCGTAGAGCTCTGAGACAGGATTGTGTCGAGGCACAGATCTGGGGAAGGGTGCTAAAAAATGTCTGCTGCATTGAAGGTCCCCAAGAACACAGTGGACTCCATCATTCTTAAATGGAAGACGTTTGGAACCGCAAACACTCTTCCTAGAGCTGGCCCCCGGCCAAAAATCAGGGGAGAAGGGCCTTGGTCAGAATGGTGACCAAGAACCCGATGGTCACTCTGACAGAGCTCAAGAGTACCTCTGTGGAGATGGGAGATCTCTGCAGCACTCCACCAATCAGGCCTTTACGGTTGAGTGGCCAGACAGAAGCCACTCCTCAGGAAAAGGCACAACAAAGTTCTGAGTAAAGGGTCTGAATACTTATGTAAATACGATTTTTCCATTTTTAATTTTTAATAAATGCGCAAACATTTCCACAAACCTGTTTTTTGCTTTATCATTATGGGGTATTGTGTATAGATGAGGGGGGGGACTATTTAATCCATTTTAGAATAAGGTTGTAACATGGCTAAATGTGTGAAAAGTCAAGGGGTCTGAATACATTTCTAATGCACTGTAGGTTTTGGGATTTATAGAACGTTTGATCATTTGTATGTGCTGAGATTTTGCCAAGGTTATTATTTACAGAGTCAAGTGTATTTGTCCAGGTCTCAATTGTTCCTCAAGCATTCAGTCCCACTGTCCATGATTCTGTTATAACTTCTAATGGTATCTACTGGTGAATTGGGAGAGCATGATGTGATTGCAATATTTTTTTTGTGTGTGGCTGTGCTGCTTGCCAGCATTAATCATCTCTGATTGAGATGTTCAAGGGGATATCATCGTTAAGTACAGAGTCAAGTGTATTTGTCCAGGTCTCAATTGTTCCTCAGATATTTTTTTTTGTGTGTGGCTGTGCTGCTTGCCAGCATTAATCATCAAAACATTGAATAGTTCAATTCATCCACTTCTAAATTAATTTTGTAACTTTGTCCAAGAAAAAAATTCGCTGCAGGGCACTTGGACAATGTCTTACATCATACGAAGGAATGTGCCTAAGGGAGACAGTGATTGGGAATTTCATCGTAAAACTTCTCCTTTCTTTACAAAAAAAAAGTGCAGAGTAGAGGGACACAGAAGGAATACATCTAGATGGTATTCACTGTAATGTAAATGACATCTGTCTGTTTTCTTCCTTTGGAGACAGATTTGAAGTGCTCAGGGCAAGGTCTCCGTCCGTTCAGCTGGTAATACTAAGAGACAGCAAGGTGAGTTCCACACGAAGCTTTGACTCTGGTCTAAGAATAAGAATCAGCAAGACATGATGAAAATATCTCTCAAATGGTACATACATGGTACGCTGAAGGATATACATTCCCCTACGTATTTGTTAAGACTTTAAACTTTCAATGTGGCTCTGTATTCCAGCATTTGGGATTTGGGATCTAATGTTTCATGTGACCTTTGAGGGTATTTTCTGTTTAGAAATGAAAGCACTTGTATCTAGTCCCCCCATTTGAAGGTGTCATACTTGGACAAATTGACTGATATTATTTTAAAATAGCCGAAGGTATATTATTTGGAACATGACGAGGTCAAGCTTAGAGTTACAAAATTATAGGCTCTTTCAATAAAATCATTTCCTGATTAATCCCACCTGATTCCAGGAATTCTCCAACCCGGGATATCAGGAAAACCAGGGAATTTATTGAAAGTCACGCTTGTGACTCCGCAAACATGTTGGATGCATTTGCAGTTTGTTTTGGTTGTGTTTCAGATGATTTTGTGCCCAATAGAAATTCATGGTAAATAATGTAGTGTCATTTTGGAGTACATTTTATTGTAAATAAGAATAGAATATATTTTTTTAACACTCGTACATTAATGTGGATGCTTCATTAATGGGGAAGGGGGTAAGTCACTTATGCATCAGCAACTTTCTCACTCATCATTATTGGGGCAGCAGGTAACCTAGTGGTCAGAGCGTTGCGCCAGTAACCAAAAGGTTGTTGGATCGACTCCCCGAGCTGATAAGGTAAAAATCTAATGTTCTGAACAATGCAGTTGACACACTGTTCCCCAGTAGGCCATCATTGTAAATAAGAAGTTGTTTTTATCTGACTTGCTTAGTTACATTTCACAAAACAAAACAGCAAATGCATCAAACAAGCTTGATGGAATCATTGCGTGCAAAGAATATGGGACCAAATACTGCTGGTGTATAGAGCCAAATGAAAGGTTTTAGCTACACTACCTCAATACATACGGAGGGGAGTGAATAGCACTGATAAACAGTTGTAAAGGCAAGATAGTTCTCTGTATGCAGTAATCTTCACGTTTATATTTGTATGAATGCTGGGTATTGTAAATGCAGTCACAAGTCACAATACATCTCTGGAGGAAGTCTCATCCATGGATACCTCTTCCTGTAAATGTTCCATAATTCCTAAATATTGTGACAAATATGCAACCCCCCCGTAAAGCATTATGCATTCTACCCAATGACATAGAACACTATGTGTATTTAAAATGAGACACACAACACACAGATCACAGCTCTAAAGGCTTCTAAACCACCATCATCACAATCAAACAGTGTTGTGGTAGAGGCTGGTACAGTAGGCCTTAGAGGAACGTCTGGGGCAGTAGTCCTTAGAGGAACGGCTGGGGCAGTAGTCGGTAGAGGAATGTCTGGGGCAGTAGTCGGTAGAGGAATGTCTGGGGCAGTAGTCGGTAGAGGAATGTCTGGGGCAGTAGTCGGTAGAGGAATATATGGGGGAGTAGTCGGTAGAGGAATGTCTGGGGCAGTAGTCGGTAGAGGAACGGCTGGGGCAGTAGTCCTTAGAGGAACGGCTGGGGCAGTAGTCGGTAGAGGAATGTCTGGGGCAGTAGTCGGTAGAGGAATGTCTGGGGCAGTAGTTGGTAGAGGAATGTCTGGGGCAGTAGTCGGTAGAGGACCTGCTGGGGCAGTAGTCGGTAGAGGCATGTATGGGGCAGTAGTCGGTAGAGGACCTGCTGGGGCAGTAGTCGGTAGAGGAACTGCTGGGGCAGTAGTCGGTAGAGGACCTGCTGGGGCAGTAGTCAGTAGAGGACCTGCTGGGGCAGTAGTCGGTAGAGGAACTGCTGAGGCAGTAGTCGGTAGAGGAACTGCTGAGGCAGTAGTCGGTAGAGGAACTGCTGGGGCAGTAGTCGGTAGAGGAACTGCTGGGGCAGTAGTCGGTAGAGGAACTGCTGGGGCAGTAGTCGGTAAAGGAACTGCTGGGGCAGTAGTCGGTAGAGGAACTGCTGGGGCAGTAGTCGGTAGAGGAACTGTCCCTTTTGTACACAGAGCATGCAGAGTGCTCTGTATTTATGGAGAAAATCTAATTCTACAAACGATGTTGAGGCCCCTCGAACGGCGCTGTAGCCTCCTTGTGAGTGCGGAACAGCTTGGCTGCATCCCACAGGAGCAGACCTGACGACGATCTGCAGCTGGTGCTGAGAATTGTAATTTTTAAATATTCACATATTTAATCAGCTGAAAGTGCTCTTATGAGAAACCCACTCTCAGAGGCAGAGGCAGCCCGCTGTCACAGCCAGTAGCAACACAACCACAGCAAGTCCGGGCTAGGTTGAGGGGGTGGTGTGTGTGTGTGTGTGTGTTTTGGGTGAAAATGTTCGATGGTCGTTCATAGTCTACATGAAATATCAGAATTACAATGCCCATTAGAAATATTAGAGACATGCACTTGGTTGTAAACATGCTGTAAATGGGAATTAATAGCTGCGTTGCTGTGAAACCCTAAATTTGTGTATTTTCCATATTACTATTCCAACCATAATCATTCAACATTACACAGTCCTGGTGGACAATTAACACTATAGTGTTAAAATATCACTGGAGGTAGCAATGAAGGAGTGGAGAGAAACTAAGTGGACAAGAAATTATGACATAGACTGACTAGCTGAATCCAGGTGAAAGCTATGATCCCTTATTGATGTCACCTGTTAAATCCACTTCAATTGGTGTAGATGAAGGGGAGGAGACAAGTTAAAGAAGGATTTTTAAACCTTGAGACATGGACATGGATTGTGTATCTGTGCCATTCAGAGGGTGAATGGGAAGACAAAGGATGTAAGTGCCTTTTGAACAGGGGTATGGTAGTAGATGCCAGGTGCACCAGTTTGTGTCAAGAACTGCAACGCTGCTGGGTTTTTCATGCTCAGCAGTTTTCCGTGTGTATCAAGAATGGTCCATCGCCCAAAGGACATCCAGCCAACTGGGCAACTGTGGGAAGCATTGGAGTCAACATGGGCCAGCATTCCTGTGGAACGCTTTCGGATTGAGGCTGTTCTGAGGGCAAAAATGGTTGCAACTCAGTATTAGGAAGGTGTCCTTAATATTTTGTCCACTCAATGTATAATGATCCATGAGTGTGTACTCCATGTATATTTAGTTGTTGATAACTGTATGCATGCAAGACTAAGTCGCTTTGGGTAAAGTATCTGCTAAAGAGGTAAGAGATTGAAACATTTTGAGTGTGAAGTTTACCCTGGAGTATATCATTGTGGCTAAAGGTCCTTGGATGCCACAACTATTGTAGATTTATTTTATAAATGTTTTACCTTTATTTAACTGGGCAAGTCAGTTCAGAACAAATTATTATCTACAATGACGGCCTAGGAACAGTGGGTTAACGCCCTGGGCCAAACCCGGACGACGCTGGGCCAAACCCGGACGACGCTGGGCCAAACCCGGACGACGCTGGGCCAAACCCAGACGACGCTGTGCCAAACCCGGACGACGCTGGGCCAAACCCGGACGACGCTGGGCCAATTGTGTGCCACCTTTTGGGACTCCCAATCACGGCCGGATGTGATGCAGCCTGGATTCGAACCAGGGTCTGTAGTGATGCCTCTTGCAAAGATACAATAAGAGCAAAAATCGATGTTCAATGTACAGCCTTGCCAGCCAACACTAACAATCAGTATGGCTATTTAAACACAGTGTTCGCTTCTAGTGGAGTAAAACATCTTCTGTTTTGTTTTGTTTTCCAAATCGCTTGTGCGAACAACAACAGCAGTGCAACCGAAACATCTCAAAGCAAGTCACACGGCCCATGGAAAGAGGGATCCTTTGCAAACTAATTTATGCTGCTATAAACTGAAAGTAAAATCACACTTCTAATCCAATGACATGCATATTTATAACCTAAACGTGACAATACGCTGATACTAAATGAACACACGTACAACCACAACCCTGACCTTTTTAATATTTATAACCAGATTGATGAATGATAAATGTGACAATACGCTGGTACTAAATGAACACACGTACAACCACAACCCTGACCTCTTTTTAATCGTTAGCGCACAGGAAT
This sequence comes from Oncorhynchus nerka, assembly GCF_034236695.1. Classification (NCBI taxonomy): domain Eukaryota; kingdom Metazoa; phylum Chordata; class Actinopteri; order Salmoniformes; family Salmonidae; genus Oncorhynchus; species Oncorhynchus nerka. The sequence goes on along the minus strand of NC_088401.1, from coordinate 12,028,518 downwards.
TAAGTGTGGCAGACAGACTGGATGAAGCTGCAAAAGCAACTGGAACTGTTGTCTCTTCAGCCTCCCTCCCTACGGGAATAACATATGTGCATTAACGATTTGGAACTTAAAAGATAAATAAATAAGTACAAATATTCCTGATACTGAGGCAGAGCTACCAAGCTACTGAGGCAACGTCAATTAGCTGGGTATGCTGCTTAAACCTGTCAACAGAATATCTGAGCTGGCTTTTATTACAGAGCACAGGGACTGCCTCTGAGTGTGAGATTGAGGAAGCATCATATTTCGTTATGTGCTGGTGGTTTGTTTTTCTGGGGGTGTTTTTTTGGTGGCAGGGTAAAAATATGTCCCAGCTACAGAAGCCATGCAGTCCCCAGACACCCAGCACGCTGTGTTGTGTACTGCAGATTAACAAAGGGAAGACAGAAGTCAAGACCGTGACACTGTGAGGTACAGGGAACAAGGTGCCACAATACCACAGCTAGAAAACTATACACAGGAGGAATACGAAAGTAGGAGAGAGAGAAACACAATTGAACCCAACCAAATCATGTGGAAACAAAAAGATAATTACTTGACACATTGCTTGCTTTTTTTGTTAATTCTTTCCAAACTAGAATGCTACTTGGCCCTAAACAGAGAGCACAAAGTGGCAGAATAACTGACCAGTGACTGACCAAAACTTAAGGAAAGCTTTGACTATGTATAGAATCAGTGAGCATAGCCTTGCTATTGAGAGAGGCCGCCATAAGCAGACCTGGCTCTCTAGAGAAGACAGGCTATGTGCCCACTGCCCACAAAATAAGGTGGAAACTGAGCTGCACTTCCTAACCTCCTGACAAATGTATGACCATATTAGAGACACATAGATTACACACCATAGACACCCTTAGATTACACAGACCCACAAAGAATTAGAAAACAAACCCAATGTTGATAAACTCCTAAACTCAGCAAAAAACGTCCTCTCACTGTCAACTGCGTTTATTTTCAGCAAACTTAACATGTGTAAATATTTGTATGAACATAAGATTCAACAACTGAGACATAAACTGAACACGTTCCACAGACATGTGACTAACACAAATGGAATAATGTGTCCCTGAACAAAGGGGGGGGGAGGTCAAAATCAAAAGTAACAGTCAGTATCTGGTGTTGGCCATTAAGTACTGCAGTGCATCTCTTCCTCATGTACTGCACCAGATTTGTCAGTTCTTACTGTAAGATGTTACCCCACTCTTCCACCAAGGCACCTGCAAGTTCCCAGACATTTCTGGGGCGGAATGGCCCTAGCCCTCACCCTCCGATTCAACAGGTCCCAGACGTGCTCAATGTGATTGAGATCCGGGCTCTTTGCTGGCCATGGCAGAACATTGACAATACGGTCTTGCAGGAAATCACACACAGAACCAGCAGTATGGCTGGTGGCATTGTCATTCTGGAGGGTCATGTCAGGATGAGCCTGCAGGAAGGGTACCACATGAGGGAGAAGGATGTCTTCCCTGTAACGCACAGCGTTGAGATTGCCTGCAATGACAACATGCTGTGACACACCGCCCCAGACCATGACGGACCCTCCACCTCCAAATCGATCCCGCGCAAGAGTACAGGCCTCGGTGTAACGCTCATTCCTTCGACAATAAGGCGAATCTGACCATCACCCCAGGTGAGACAAAACCGCGACTTGTCAGTGAAGAGCATTTGTTGCTTGTCCTGTCTGGTCCAGTGACGGTGGGTTTTTGCCCATAGCGACGTTGTTGCCGGTGATGTCTGGTGAAGACCTGCCTTACAACAGGCCTACAGCCCCTCAGTCCAGACTCTCTCAGCCTATTGTGGACAGTCTGAGCATTGATGGAGGGATTGTGCGTTCATGTGGTAAATCCGGCAGTTGTTATGGCCATCCTGTATCACGCAGATGAGCAGGGTTCCTGGGCATCTTTCATTTAGTGTTTTTCAGAGTCAGTAGAAAGGCCTCTTTAGTGTCCTAAGTTTTCATAACTGTGACCTTAGTTGCCTACCATCTGTAAGCTGTTAGTGTCTTAACGACCGTTCCACATGTGCATGTTCATTCATTGTTTATGGTTCACCGAACAAGCAGGGAAACAGTGTTTAAACCCTTTACAGTGAAGATCTGTGAAGTTATTTGGATTTTTACGAATTATCTTTGAAAGAGAGGGTCCTGAAAAAGGGGCGTTTCTTTATAAAGGGGCGTTTATATTTACTGGGGGTAGACAGCAGAATCATCCTAGTGTTTATCAGAATCCGATCTCCATGACATTGTCTCTCAGTGGAACCTCTCAGTAGAACCGTGTGTTGTCTCTCAGTGGAACAGTTGTGTTGTCTCTCAGTGGAACCGTTGTGTTGTCTCTCAGTGGAACCGTTGTGTTGTCTCTCAGTGGAACCGTTGCGTTGTCTCTCAGTGGAACCGTTGCGTTGTCTCTCAGTGGAACCAATGCGTTGTCTCTCAGTGGAACCATTGCGTTGTCTCTCAGTGGAACCATTGTTGTCGTTGTCTCTCAGTGGAACCATTGTTGTCTCTCAGTGGAACCATTGCGTTGTCTCTCAGTGGAACCATTGCGTTGTCTCTCAGTGGAACCATTGCGTTGTCTCTCAGTGGAACCATTGCGTTGTCTCTCAGTGGAACCATTGCGTTGTCTCTCAGTGGAACCATTGCGTTGTCTCTCAGTGGAACCATTGCGTTGTCTCTCAGTGGAACCATTTTGTTGTCTCTCAGTGGAACCATTGTGTTGTCTCTCAGTGGAACCATTGTGTTGTCTCTCAGTGGAACCATTGTGTTGTCTCTCAGTGGAACCATTGTGTTGTCTCTCAGTGGAACCATTGTGTTGTCTCTCAGTGGAACCATTGTGTTGTCTCTCAGTAGAACCATTGAGAGAGACTGAGTAGGTCACATTAGGAAAAACTTTCTCTGAATCCTACTAAGAGTATAGTGATGCCTTAACAATGGAACACTAGTCACTTTAATAATGTTTACATATTTTGCATTTTCATCATCTCATATTTATATACTGTATTCTATCCTATTCTACTGTATCCTAGTCTATGCAGCTCCGACTTTGCTATTCCAAATATTGATATATTCTTAATTCCATTCCTTTACTTTAGATTTGTGTGCATTGCTGTATTGTTGTGAAATTGTTAGATAGTACTTGTTAGATAATATTGAACTATTGGAGATAGAAACACAAGCATTTCACTACACCCGCAAATAACATGATGTGTATGTGACAAATAAAATGTGATTTGATTTGATGCTTGGTTAATCCTATCCTTTCAGACAGTTGAAAGGGTGATAGCCCATCAGTGATCTTTCAAGTCTACAATTAGTAACCGACTCACTGGTACAACATTATAATTGTACATGATGTCAATAGAAATGAAGCAAAATGATTTTATATTCATCAAAATCAATAGTTGTAATTTCCTCTTGTTATCTAAATAGAAGCCTCCTACCTCGGGAAACACAGGACTGAGCATCCTAAATCGGGAAACACAGGACTGAGCATCCTAAATCGGGAAACACAGGACTGATGAAGCCCTAACGATACAGGAGTTGTCCGTCCACCAGGGTCTGACCAGAAATGTCACATACACACGGGCCAATCCCCACGCTGTACATAGAGCTGTTCTGTTTCCGAAGAGAAAAATCGTCAACACATTTGAGACTACCGGTAATCATTAATGTCATGGTGATAAGAACGCATCTTAAGGATTGCAATCTTTAGGATTGCCGTACTTACTCTTATATTTACCTATCTCGTAAAAACACCCTTCCACCAGGCCACCCCACCAGGCCTCCAGCTGCCAGAGGACCAATCAGGCACAAGTGGTTGTCCAGCTGGTACCATGGAGAGGCCCGTGAATTACTCTATCATACCGCCATAGGGTGAGGGATGTCAGAGGATTAGTGATGATATGAATATGTATTGTGGCAAACCTCTTCAAGGTTAGGAGCGTTTGTCACAAACTAAGTGGTAAACTGTCACCAAATCACCCAAGAATGAGAGTTCTTTCGAACAGGACAGTACCTGTTCGTTTGTTTCTCCGTCCTGGTCCACCCAGGCCGTAGGCGAGGTCAAGGATAGCAGGGTTCGGTACACGAATCGGGTTCTCGGTAGGTCCAGGTCCAAACGCCAACAGGTCCAAAAGTCCAAAACAATCCAGCTCATACACGGTAAATCCAGCCAATCTCTATAGTCTCTTTCTCTATTGTTCATAGATCCTTCCAGCACCCTCTCTTCTTCTTCCTGGTTTTTCTTGACCCTTTATCTGTGAGTCGGCTCCACCTTCTGAGGGTTCCCCTTGCTTCTGGGACTTGTAGTTTTGGCGGTCGGCCATTTTGTGATCTGTAGTTCTGACAGGGGTGGCCATTTTAGTGATCGGGCAGAGCCCGTTTATTATTTCTGCTCTCACATATCTGCCACTTATCACTCGACCCCCTTCTTTGCCACAGTATGATGAAGGGCAGTTGAAACATTGTCGGGGAAGAGTCCATTCTACTTGTTTACACTGTTTTGAGGGTTCCGATCCACCATCTTGGAAGTAAACAAACTCAGTTGTCCTTTGTGATCTGACCACAAAACTCCACAGTATTGAAATCAGCCTACTATTAGCTCTAATACCCTGGTGTATCGCACTATTAGCTCTAATACCCTGGTGTATCCCACTATTAGCTCTAATACCCTGGTGTATCCCACTATTAGCTCTAATACCCTGGTGTATCCCACTATTAGCTCTAATACCCTGGTGTATCTAATAGCTCTAATACCTGGTGTATCCCACTATTAGCTCTAATACCCTGGTGTATCCCACTATTAGCTCTAATACCCTGGTGTATCCCACTATTAGCTCTAATACCCTGGTGTATCCCACTATTAGCTCTAATACCCTGGTGTAGCTCTAATACCCTGGTGTATCCCACTATTAGCTCTAATACCCTGGTGTATCCCACTATTAGCTCTAATACCCTGGTGTATCCTAATACCCTGGTGTATTAGCTCTAATACCCTGGTGTATCCCACTATTAGCTCTAATACCCTGGTGTATCCCTGCTCTAATACCCTGGTGTATCCCACTATTAGCTCTAATACCCTGGTGTATCCCACTATTAGCTCTAATACCCTGGTGTATCCCACTATTAGCTCTAATACCCTGGTGTATCCCACTATTAGCTCTAATACCCTGGTGTATCCCACTATTAGCTCTAATACCCTGGTGTATCCCACTATTAGCTCTAATACCCTGGTGTATCCCACTATTAGCTCTAATACCCTGGTGTATCCCACTATTAGCTCTAATACCCTGGTGTATCCACTATTAGCTCTAATACCCTGGTGTATCCCACTATTAGCTCTAATACCCTGGTGTATCCTCTAATATCCTGGTGTATCCCACTATTAGCTCTAATACCCTGCTGTATCCCACTATTAGCTCTAATACCCTGGTGTATCCCACTATTAGCTCTAATACCCTGGTGTATCCCACTATTAGCTCTAATACCCTGGTGTATCCCACTATTAGCTCTAATACCCTGGTGTATCCCACTATTAGCTCTAATACCCTGGTGTATCCACTATTAGCTCTAATGCCCTGGTGTATCCCACTATTAGCTCTAATACCCTGGTGTATCCCACTATTAGCTCTAATATCCTGGTGTATCCCACTATTAGCTCTAATACCCTGGTGTATCCCACTATTAGCTCTAATACCCTGGTGTATCCCACTATTAGCTCTAATACCCTGGTTTATCCCACTATTAGCTCTGATACCCTGGTGTATCCCACTATTAGCTCTAATACCTTGGTGTATCCCACTATTAGCTCTAATACCCTGGTACAGTATATCCAACTATTAGCTCTAATACCCTGGTGTATCCCACTATTAGCTCTTATACCCTGGTGTATCCCACTATTAGCTCTAATACCCTGGTACAGTATATCCAACTATTAGCTCTAATACCCTGGTGTATCCCACTATTAGCTCTAATACCCTGGTACAGTATATCCAACTATTAGCTCTAATACCCTGGTGTATCCCACTATTAGCTCTAATACCCTGGTACAGTATATCCCACTATTAGCTCTAATACCCTGGTGTATCCCACTATTAGCTCTAATACCCTGGTGTATCCCACTATTAGCTCTAATGCCCTGGTGTATCCCACTATTAGCTCTAATACCCTGGTGTATCCCACTATTAGCTCTAATATCCTGGTGTATCCCACTATTAGCTCTAATACCCTGGTGTATCCCACTATTAGCTCTAATACCCTGGTGTATCCCACTATTAGCTCTAATACCCTGGTTTATCCCACTATTAGCTCTAATACCCTGGTACAGTATATCCAACTATTAGCTCTAATACCCTGGTGTATCCCACTATTAGCTCTTATACCCTGGTGTATTATTAGCTCTAATACCCTGGTACAGTATATCCAACTATTAGCTCTAATACCCTGGTGTATCCCACTATTAGCTCTAATACCCTGGTACAGTATATCCAACTATTAGCTCTAATACCCTGGTGTATCCCACTATTAGCTCTAATACCCTGGTACAGTATATCCCACTATTAGCTCTAATACCCTGGTGTATCCCACTATTAGCTCTAATACCCTGGTGTATCCCACTATTAGCTTTAATACCCTGGTGTATCCCACTATTAGCTCTAATACCCTGGTCAGTATATCCCACTATTAGCTCTAATACCCTGGTGTATCCCACTATTAGCTCTAATACCCTGGTGTATCCCACTATTCACTCTAATACCCTGGTGTATCCCACTACTAGCTCTAATACCCTGGTGTAGCCCACTATTAGCACTAATACCCTGGTGTAGCCCACTATTAGCTCTAATACCCTGGTGTATCCCACTATTAGCTCTAATACCCTGGTATAGCCCACTACTAGCTCTAATACCCTGGTGTATCTAACTATTAGCTCTAATACCCTGGTCAGTATATCCCACTATTCGCTCTAATACCCTGGTGTAGCCCACTATTAGCACTAATACCCTGGTGTAGCCCACTATTAGCTCTAATACCCTGGTGTATCCCACTACTAGCTCTAATACCCTGGTGTATCCAACTATTAGCTCTAATACCCTGGTCAGTATATCCCACTATTAGCTCTAATACCCTGACGTATCCCACTATTAGCTCTAATACCCTGGTCAGTATATCCCACTTTTAGCTCTAATACCCTGGTGTATCCCACTATTAGCTCTAATACCCTGGTACAGTATATCCCACTATTAGCTCTAATACCCTGGTGTATCCCACTATTAGCTCTAATACCCTGGTCAGTATATCCCACTATTAGCTCTAATACCCTGGTGTATCCCACTATTAGCTCTAATACCCTGGTATAGTATATCCCACTATTAGCTCTAATACCCTGGTGTATCCCACTATTAGCTCTAATACCCTGGTGTATCCCACTATTAGCACTAATACCCTGGTGTAGCCCACTATTAACTCTAATACCTGGTGTATACCACTATTAGCTCTAATACCCTGGTACAGTATATCCCACTATTAGCTCTAATACCCTGGTACAGTATATCCCACTATTAGCTCTAATATCCTGGTGTAGCCCACTATTAGCTCTAATACCCTGGTGTATCCCACTATTAGCTCTAATACCCTGGTGTATCCCACTATTAGCTCTAATATCCTGGTGTAGCCCACTATTAGCTCTAATACCCTGGTGTATCCCACTATTAGCTCTAATACCCTGGTGTATCCCACTATTAGCTCTAATACCCTGGTGTATCCCACTATTAGCTCTAATACCCTGCTGTATCCCACTATTAGCTCCAATACCCTGATATATCCCACTATTAGCACTAATACCCTGGTGTAGCCCACTATTAGCTCTAATACCCTGGTGTATCCCACTATTAGCTCTAATGCCCTGGTGTATCCCACTATTAGATCTAATACCCTGGTGTATCCCACTATTAGCTCTTATACCCTGGTGTATCCCACTATTAGCTATAATACCCTGGTGTATCCCACTATTAGCTCTTATACCCTGGTGTATCCCACTATTAGCTCTAATACCCTGGTACAGTATATCCAACTATTAGCTCTAATACCCTGGTGTATCCCACTATTAGCTCTAATACCCTGGTGTATCCCACTATTAGCTCTAATACCCTGGTGTATCCCACTATTAGCTCTTATACCCTGGTGTATCCCACTATTAGCTCTAATACCCTGGTACAGTATATCCAACTATTAGCTCTAATACCCTGGTGTATCCCACTATTAGCTCTTATACCCTGGTGTATCCCACTATTAGCTCTAATACCCTGGTACAGTATATCCAACTATTAGCTCTAATACCCTGGTGTATCCCACTATTAGCTCTAATACCCTGGTACAGTATATCCAACTATTAGCTCTAATACCCTGGTGTAGCCCACTATTAGCTCTTATACCCTGGTGTATCCCACTATTAGCTCTAATACCCTGGTACAGTATATCCCACTATTAGCTCTAATACCCTGGTGTATCCCACTATTAGCTCTAATACCCTGGTGTAGCCCACTATTAGCTCTAATACCCTGGTGTATCCCACTATTAGCTCTAATACCCTGGTCAGTATATCCCACTATTAGCTCTAATACCCTGGTGTATCCCACTATTAGCTCTAATACCCTGGTGTATCCCACTATTAGCTCTAATAACCGGGTGTATCCAACTATTAGCTCTAATACCCTGGTGTATCCCACTATTAGCTCTAATACCCTGGTTTATCCCACTATTAGCTCTAATACCCTGGTGTATCCCACTATTAGCTCTAATACCCTGGTGTATCCCACTATTAGCTCTAATACCCTGGTGTATCCCACTATTAGCTCTAATACCCTGGTGTATCCCACTATTAGCTCTTATACCCTGGTGTATCCCACTATTAGCTCTAATAACCTGGTACAGTATATCCAACTATTAGCTCTAATACCCTGGTGTATCCCACTATTAGCTCTAATACCCTGGTGTATCCCACTATTAGCTCTAATACCCTGGTGTATCCACTATTAGCTCTAATACCTGGTGTATCCCACTATTAGCTCTAATATGTATCCCTGCTCTTATACCTGGTGTATCCCACTATTAGCTCTAATACCCTGGTACAGTATATCCAACTATTAGCTCTAATACCCTGCTGTATCCCACTATTAGCTCCAATACCCTGATATATCCCACTATTAGCACTAATACCCTGGTGTAGCCCACTATTAGCTCTAATACCTTGGTGTATCCCACTATTAGCTCTAATGCCCTGGTGTATCCCACTATTAGATCTAATACCCTGGTGTATCCCACTATTAGCTCTTATACCCTGGTGTATCCCACTATTAGCTATAATACCCTGGTGTATCCCACTATTAGCTCTTATACCCTGGTGTATCCCACTATTAGCTCTAATACCCTGGTACAGTATATCCAACTATTAGCTCTAATACCCTGGTGTATCCCACTATTAGCTCTAATACCCTGGTGTATCCCACTATTAGCTCTAATACCCTGGTGTATCCCACTATTAGCTCTTATACCCTGGTGTATCCCACTATTAGCTCTAATACCCTGGTACAGTATATCCAACTATTAGCTCTAATACCCTGGTGTATCCCACTATTAGCTCTTATACCCTGGTGTATCCCACTATTAGCTCTAATACCCTGGTACAGTATATCCAACTATTAGCTCTAATACCCTGGTGTATCCCACTATTAGCTCTAATACCCTGGTACAGTATATCCAACTATTAGCTCTAATACCCTGGTGTATCCCACTATTAGCTCTAATACCCTGGTGTATCCCACTATTAGCTCTAATACCCTGGTGTATCCCACTATTAGCTCTTATACCCTGGTGTATCCCACTATTAGCTCTAATACCCTGGTACAGTATATCCAACTATTAGCTCTAATACCCTGGTGTATCCCACTATTAGCTCTTATACCCTGGTGTGTATCCCACTATTAGCTCTAATACCCTGGTACAGTATATCCAACTATTAGCTCTAATACCCTGGTGTAGCCCACTATTAGCTCTAATACCCTGGTGTAGCCCACTATTAGCTCCAATACCCTGGTGTAGCCCACTATTAGCTCCAATACCATGGTGTAGCCCACTATTAGCTCCAATACCCTGGTGTAGCCCACTATTAGCTCCAATACCCTGGTGTAGCCCACTATTAGCTCTAATACCCTGGTGTATCCCACTATTAGCTCTAATACCCTGGTGTATCCCACTATTAGCTCTTATACCCTGGTGTATCCCACTATTAGCTCTAATAACCTGGTGTATCCCACTATTAGCTCTTATACCCTGGTGTATCCCACTATTAGCTCTAATAACCTGGTACAGTATATCCAACTATTAGCTCTAATACCCTGGTGTATCCCACTATTAGCTCTAATACCCTGGTGTATCCCACTATTAGCTCTAATACCCTGGTGTATCCCACTATTAGCTCTAATACCCTGGTGTATCCCACTATTAGCTCTTATACCCTGGTGTATCCCACTATTAGCTCTAATACCCTGGTACAGTATATCCAACTATTAGCTCTAATACCCTGGTGTATCCCACTATTAGCTCTTATACCCTGGTGTATCCCACTATTAGCTCTAATACCCTGGTACAGTATATCCCACTATTAGCTCTAATACCCTGGTGTATCCCACTATTAGCTCTAATACCCTGGTGTAGCCCACTATTAGCTCTAATACCCTGGTGTATCCCACTATTAGCTCTAATACCCTGGTCAGTATATCCCACTATTAGCTCTAATACCCTGGTGTATCCCACTATTAGCTCTAATACCCTGGTGTATCCCACTATTAGCTCTAATAACCGGGTGTATCCAACTATTAGCTCTAATACCCTGGTGTATCCCACTATTAGCTCTAATACCCTGGTGTATCCCACTATTAGCTCTAATACCCTGGTACAGTATATCCAACTATTAGCTCTAATACCCTGGTGTATCCCACTATTAGCTCTTATACCCTGGTGTATCCCACTATTAGCTCTAATACCCTGGTACAGTATATCCAACTATTAGCTCTAATACCCTGGTGTATCCCACTATTAGCTCTAATACCCTGGTACAGTATATCCAACTATTAGCTCTAATACCCTGGTGTATCCCACTATTAGCTCTAATACCCTGGTGTATCCCACTATTAGCTCTAATACCCTGGTGTATCCCACTATTAGCTCTTATACCCTGGTGTATCCCACTATTAGCTCTAATACCCTGGTACAGTATATCCAACTATTAGCTCTAATACCCTGGTGTATCCCACTATTAGCTCTTATACCCTGGTGTGTATCCCACTATTAGCTCTAATACCCTGGTACAGTATATCCAACTATTAGCTCTAATACCCTGGTGTAGCCCACTATTAGCTCTAATACCCTGGTGTAGCCCACTATTAGCTCCAATACCCTGGTGTAGCCCACTATTAGCTCCAATACCATGGTGTAGCCCACTATTAGCTCCAATACCCTGGTGTAGCCCACTATTAGCTCCAATACCCTGGTGTAGCCCACTATTAGCTCTAATACCCTGGTGTAGCCCACTACTAGCTCTAATACCCTGGTGTAGCCCACTATTAGCTCTAATACCCTGGTGTATCCCACTATTAGCTCTAATACCCTGGTGTATCCCACTATTAGCTCTAATACCCTGGTGTATCCCACTATTAGCTCTAATACCCTGGTGTAGCCCACTATTAGCACTAATACCCTGGTGTAGCCCACTATTAGCTCTAATACCCTGGTGTATCCCACTATTAGCTCTAATACCCTGGTGTATCCCACTATATGCTCTAATATCCTGGTGTATCCCACTATTAGCTCTAATACCCTGGTGTATCCCACTATTAGCTCTAATACCCTGGTGTATCCCACTATTAGCTCTAATACCCTGGTGTATCCCACTATTAGCTCTAATACCCTGGTGTATCCCACTATTAGCTCTAATACCCTGGTGTATCCCACTATTAGCTCTAATATCCTGGTGTATCCCACTATTAGCTCTAATACCCTGGTGTATCCCACTATTAGCTCTAATACCCTGGTTTATCCCACTATTAGCTCTAATACCCTGGTGTATCCCACTATTAGCTCTAATACCCTGGTGTATCCCACTATTAGCTCTTATACCCTGGTGTATCCCACTATTAGCTCTAATACCCTGGTACAGTATATCCAACTATTAGCTCTAATACCCTGGTGTATCCCACTATTAGCTCTTATACCCTGGTGTATCCCACTATTAGCTCTAATACCCTGGTACAGTATATCCCACTATTAGCTCTAATACCCTGGTGTATCCCACTATTAGCTCTAATACCCTGGTGTAGCCCACTATTAGCTCTAATACCCTGGTGTATCCCACTATTAGCTCTAATACCCTGGTGTATCCCACTATTAGCTCTTATACCCTGGTGTATCCCACTATTAGCTCTAATACCCTGGTACAGTATATCCAACTATTAGCTCTAATACCCTGGTGTATCCCACTATTAGCTCTAATACCCTGGTGTATCCCACTATTAGCTCTTATACCCTGGTGTATCCCACTATTAGCTCTAATACCCTGGTACAGTATATCCAACTATTAGCTCTAATACCCTGGTGTATCCCACTATTAGCTCTTATACCCTGGTGTATCCCACTATTAGCTCTAATACCCTGGTACAGTATATCCCACTATTAGCTCTAATACCCTGGTGTATCCCACTATTAGCTCTAATACCCTGGTGTAGCCCACTATTAGCTCTAATACCCTGGTGTATCCCACTATTAGCTCTAATACCCTGGTGTATCCCACTATTAGCTCTTATACCCTGGTGTATCCCACTATTAGCTCTAATACCCTGGTACAGTATATCCAACTATTAGCTCTAATACCCTGGTGTATCCCACTATTAGCTCTTATACCCTGGTGTATCCCACTATTAGCTCTAATACCCTGGTACAGTATATCCCACTATTAGCTCTAATACCCTGGTGTATCCCACTATTAGCTCTAATACCCTGGTGTAGCCCACTATTAGCTCTAATACCCTGGTGTATCCCACTATTAGCTCTAATACCCTGGTCAGTATATCCCACTATTCGCTCTTATACCCTGGTGTATCCCACTATTAGCTCTAATACCCTGGTGTATCCCACTATTAGCTCTAATAACCGGGTGTATCCAACTATTAGCTCTAATACCCTGGTGTATCCCACTATTAGCTCTAATACCCTGGTTTATCCCACTATTAGCTCTAATACCCTGGTGTATCCCACTATTAGCTCCAATACCCTGGTGTATCCCACTATTAGCTCTAATACCCTGGTGTATCCCACTATTAGCTCTAATACCCTGGTGTATCCCACTATTAGCTCTTATACCCTGGTGTATCCCACTATTAGCTCTAATACCCTGGTGTATCCCACTATTAGCTCTAATACCCTGGTGTATCCCACTATTAGCTCTTATACCCTGGTGTATCCCACTATTAGCTCTAATACCCTGGTGTATCCCACTATTAGCTCTTATACCCTGGTGTATCCCACTATTAGCTCTAATAACCTGGTACAGTATATCCAACTATTAGCTCTAATACCCTGGTGTATCCCACTATTAGCTGTAATACCCTGGTGTATCCCACTATTAGCTCTAATACCCTGGTGTATCCCACTATTAGCTCTAATACCCTGGTGTATCCCACTATTAGCTCTTATACCCTGGTGTATCCCACTATTAGCTCTAATACCCTGGTACAGTATATCCAACTATTAGCTCTAATACCCTGGTGTATCCCACTATTAGCTCTTATAACCTGGTGTATCCCACTATTAGCTCGAATACCCTGGTACAGTATATCCAACTATTAGCTCTAATACCCTGGTGTATCCCACTATTAGCTCTTATACCCTGGTGTGTATCCCACTATTAGCTCTAATACCCTGGTACAGTATATCCAACTATTAGCTCTAATACCCTGCTGTATCCCACTATTAGCTCCAATACCCTGATATATCCCACTATTAGCACTAATACCCTGGTGTAGCCCACTATTAGCTCTAATACCCTGGTGTATCCCACTATTAGCTCTAATGCCCTGGTGTATCCCACTATTAGATCTAATACCCTGGTGTATCCCACTATTAGCTCTTATACCCTGGTGTATCCCACTATTAGCTATAATACCCTGGTGTATCCCACTATTAGCTCTTATACCCTGGTGTATCCCACTATTAGCTCTAATACCCTGGTACAGTATATCCAACTATTAGCTCTAATACCCTGGTGTATCCCACTATTAGCTCTAATACCCTGGTGTATCCCACTATTAGCTCTAATACCCTGGTGTATCCCACTATTAGCTCTAATACCCTGGTACAGTATATCCAACTATTAGCTCTAATACCCTGGTGTATCCCACTATTAGCTCTTATACCCTGGTGTATCCCACTATTAGCTCGAATACCCTGGTACAGTATATCCAACTATTAGCTCTAATACCCTGGTGTATCCCACTATTAGCTCTAATACCCTGGTACAGTATATCCAACTATTAGCTCTAATACCCTGGTGTATCCCACTATTAGCTCTAATACCCTGGTGTATCCCACTATTAGCTCTAATACCCTGGTGTATCCCACTATTAGCTCTTATACCCTGGTGTATCCCACTATTAGCTCTAATACCCTGGTACAGTATATCCAACTATTAGCTCTAATACCCTGGTGTATCCCACTATTAGCTCTTATACCCTGGTGTGTATCCCACTATTAGCTCTAATACCCTGGTACAGTATATCCAACTATTAGCTCTAATACCCTGGTGTAGCCCACTATTAGCTCTAATACCCTGGTGTAGCCCACTATTAGCTCCAATACCCTGGTGTAGCCCACTATTAGCTCAATACCATGGTGTAGCCCACTATTAGCTCCAATACCCTGGTGTAGCCCACTATTAGCTCTAATACCCTGGTGTAGCCCACTATTAGCTCTAATACCCTGGTGTAGCCCACTACTAGCTCTAATACCCTGGTGTAGCCCACTATTAGCTCTAATACCCTGGTGTATCCCACTATTAGCTCTAATACCTGGTGTATCCCACTATTAGCTCTAATACCCTGGTGTATCCCACTATTAGCTCTAATACCCTGGTGTAGCCCACTATTAGCACTAATACCCTGGTGTAGCCCACTATTAGCTCTAATACCCTGGTGTATCCCACTATTAGCTCTAATACCCTGGTGTATCCCACTATATGCTCTAATATCCTGGTGTATCCCACTATTAGCTCTAATACCCTGGTGTATCCCACTATTAGCTCTAATACAATGGTGTATCCCACTATTAGCTCTAATACCCTGGTGTATCCCACTATTAGCTCTAATACCCTGGTGTAGCCCACTATTAGCTCTAATACCCTGGTGTATCCCACTATTAGCTCCAATACCCTGGTGTATCCCACTATTAGCTCTAATACCCTGCTGTATCCCACTATTAGCTCTACTACCCTGGTGTATCCCACTATTAGCTCTAATACCCTGGTGTATCCCACTATTAGCTCTAATACCCTGGTGTATCCCACTATTAGCTCTAATACCCTGGTGTATCCCACTATTAGCTCTAATACCCTGGTGTATCCCACTATTAGCACTAATACCCTGGTGTAGCCCACTATTAGCTCTAATACCTGGTGTATCCCACTATTAGCTCTAATACCCTGGTACAGTATATCCCACTATTAGCTCTAATACCCTGGTACAGTATATCCCACTATTAGCTCTAATACCCTGGTGTATCCCACTATTAGCTCTAATACCCTGGTGTATCCCACTATTAGCTCTAATAACCGGGTGTATCCAACTATTAGATCTAATACCCTGGTGTATCCCACTATTAGCTCTAATACCCTGGTTTATCCCACTATTAGCTCTAATACCCTGGTGTATCCCACTATTAGCTCCAATACCCTGGTGTATCCCACTATTAGCTCTAATACCCTGGTGTATCCCACTATTAACTCTAATACCCTGGTGTATCCCACTATTAGCTCTTATACCCTGGTGTATCCCACTATTAGCTCTAATACCCTGGTGTATCCCACTATTAGCTCTAATACCCTGGTGTATCCCACTATTAGCTCTTATACCCTGGTGTATCCCACTATTAGCTCTAATACCCTGGTGTATCCCACTATTAGCTCTTATACCCTGGTGTATCCCACTATTAGCTCTAATAACCTGGTACAGTGTATCCCACTATTAGCTCTAATACCCTGGTGTATCCCACTATTAGCTCTAATACCCTGGTGTATCCCACTATTAGCTCTAATACCCTGGTGTATCCCACTATTAGCTCTAATACCCTGGTGTATCCCACTATTAGCTCTAATACCCTGGTGTATCCCACTATTAGCTCTAATACCCTGGTGCATCCCACTATTAGCTCTTATACCCTGGTGTATCCCACTATTAGCTCTAATACCCTGGTACAGTATATCCAACTATTAGCTCTAATACCCTGGTGTATCCCACTATTAGCTCTTATACCCTGGTGTATCCCACTATTAGCTCGAATACCCTGGTACAGTATATCCAACTATTAGCTCTAATACCCTGGTGTATCCCACTATTAGCTCTTATACCCTGGTGTGTATCCCACTATTAGCTCTAATACCCTGGTACAGTATATCCAACTATTAGCTCTAATACCCTGGTGTATCCCACTATTAGCTCTAATACCCTGGTACAGTATATCCAACTATTAGCTCTAATACCCTGGTGTATCCCACTATTAGCTCTAATACCCTGGTGTATCCCACTATTAGCTCTTATACCCTGGTGTATCCCACTATTAGCTCTAATACCCTGGTACAGTATATCCAACTATTAGCTCTAATACCCTGGTGTATCCCACTATTAGCTCTTATACCCTGGTGTATCCCACTATTAGCTCTAATACCCTGGTACAGTATATCCCACTATTAGCTCTAATACCCTGGTGTATCCCACTATTAGCTCTAATACCCTGGTGTAGCCAACTATTAGCTCTAATACCCTGGTGTATCCCACTATTAGCTCTAATACCCTGGTCAGTATATCCCACTATTAGCTCTAATACCCTGGTGTATCCCACTATTAGCTCTAATACCCTGGTGTATCCCACTATTAGCTCTAATAACCGGGTGTATCCAACTATTAGCTCTAATACCCTGGTGTATCCCACTATTAGCTCTAATACCCTGGTTTATCCCACTATTAGCTCTAATACCCTGGTGTATCCCACTATTAGCTCTAATACCCTGGTGTATCCCACTATTAGCTCTAATACCCTGGTGTATCCCACTATTAGCTCTAATACCCTGGTGTATCCCACTATTAGCTCTTATACCCTGGTGTATCCCACTATTAGCTCTAATACCCTGGTGTATCCCACTATTAGCTCTAATACCCTGGTGTATCCCAATATTAGCTCTTATACCCTGGTGTATCCCACTATTAGCTCTAATACCCTGGTGTATCCCACTATTAGCTCTTATACCCTGGTGTATCCCACTATTAGCTCTAATAACCTGGTACAGTATATCCAACTATTAGCTCTAATACCCTGGTGTATCCCACTATTAGCTCTAATACCCTGGTGTATCCCACTATTAGCTCTAATACCCTGGTGTATCCCACTATTAGCTCTAATACCCTGGTGTATCCCACTATTAGCTCTTATACCCTGGTGTATCCCACTATTAGCTCTAATACCCTGGTACAGTATATCCAACTATTAGCTCTAATACCCTGGTGTATCCCACTATTAGCTCTTATACCCTGGTGTATCCCACTATTAGCTCGAATACCCTGGTACAGTATATCCAACTATTAGCTCTAATACCCTGGTGTATCCCACTATTAGCTCTTATACCCTGGTGTGTATCCCACTATTAGCTCTAATACCCTGGTACAGTATATCCAACTATTAGCTCTAATACCCTGGTGTATCCCACTATTAGCTCTAATACCCTGGTACAGTATATCCAACTATTAGCTCTAATACCCTTGTGTATCCCACTATTAGCTCTAATACCCTGGTACAGTATATCCCACTATTAGCTCTAATACCCTGGTGTATCCCACTATTAGCTCTAATACCCTGGTGTAGCCCACTATTAGCTCTAATACCCTGGTGTATCCCACTATTAGCTCTAATACCCTGGTGTATCCCACTATTAGCTCTAATACCCTGGTCAGTATATCCCACTATTAGCTCTAATACCCTGGTGTATCCCACTATTAGCTCTAATACCCTGGTGTATCCCACTATTCGCTCTAATACCCTGGTGTAGCCCACTATTAGCACTAATACCCTGGTGTAGCCCACTATTAGCACTAATACCCTGGTGTAGCCCACTATTAGCTCTAATACCCTGTTGTATCCCACTATTAGCTCTAATACCCTGGTGTATCCCACTATTAGCTCTAATACCCTGGTGTATCCCACTATTAGCTCTAATACCCTGGTGTATCCCACTATTAGCTCTAATACCCTGGTGTATCCCACTATTAGCTCCAATACCCTGGTGTATCCCACTATTAGCTCTAATACCCTGGTGTATCCCACTATTAGCTCTAATACCCTGGTGTATCCCACTATTAGCTCTTATACCCTGGTGTATCCCACTATTAGCTCTAATACCCTGGTGTATCCCACTATTAGCTCTAATACCCTGGTGTATCCCAATATTAGCTCTTATACCCTGGTGTATCCCACTATTAGCTCTAATACCCTGGTGTATCCACTATTAGCTCTTATACCCTGGTGTATCCCACTATTAGCTCTAATAACCTGGTACAGTATATCCAACTATTAGCTCTAATACCCTGGTGTATCCCACTATTAGCTCTAATACCCTGGTGTATCCCACTATTAGCTCTAATACCCTGGTGTATCCCACTATTAGCTCTAATACCCTGGTGTATCCCACTATTAGCTCTTATACCCTGGTGTATCCCACTATTAGCTCTAATACCCTGGTACAGTATATCCAACTATTAGCTCTAATACCCTGGTGTATCCCACTATTAGCTCTTATACCCTGGTGTATCCCACTATTAGCTCGAATACCCTGGTACAGTATATCCAACTATTATTTCTAATACCCTGGTGTATCCCACTATTAGCTCTTATACCCTGGTGTGTATCCCACTATTAGCTCTAATACCCTGGTACAGTATATCCAACTATTTGCTCTAATACCCTGGTGTATCCCACTATTAGCTCTAATACCCTGGTACAGTATATCCCACTATTAGCTCTAATACCCTGGTGTATCCCACTATTAGCTCTAATACCCTGGTGTAGCCCACTATTAGCTCTAATACCCTGGTGTATCCCACTATTAGCTCTAATACCCTGGTGTATCCCACTATTAGCTCTAATACCCTGGTCAGTATATCCCACTATTAGCTCTAATACCCTGGTGTATCCCACTATTAGCTCTAATACCCTGGTGTATCCCACTATTCGCTCTAATACCCTGGTGTAGCCCACTATTAGCACTAATACCCTGGTGTAGCCCACTATTAGCTCTAATACCCTGTTGTATCCCACTATTAGCTCTAATACCCTGGTATATCCCACTACTAGCTCTAATACCCTGGTGTATCCAACTATTAGCTCTAATACCCTGGTCAGTATATCGCACTATTCGCTCTAATACCCTGGTGTAGCCCACTATTAGCACTAATACCCTGGTGTATCCAACTATTAGCTCTAATACCCTGGTCAGTATATCCCACTATTAGCTCTAATACCCTGGTGTATCCCACTATTAGCTCTAATACCCTGGTCAGTATATCCCACTTTTAGCTCTAATACCCTGGTGTATCCCACTATTAGCACTATTAGCTCTAATACCCTGGTACAGTATATCCCACTATTAGCTCTCTTCCGGGTTGGAGCGAGCGGTCGCATTCGCACTTCGGCCGCAGGTTGTATAACTTTTCATTACATTTCATTACATTTCACTATAGTACAACGGTTTGATTTGTCTAATCTTAGCAATTTCTTCTTAGCTAGCTACATAGCCGTCTTTGTATCAAAGATAATTGCGTAATTATCGTATTTCGTCGTCCTAACGCAGTCTACACTGCTATCTGCCCAGCAGCTAGCCAGCTAGCCAGCTAGCTAACGTCCACCATCTATCGAATAGCAGCACTAAAAACTATTACACTCAACTGAATGACCTGATTAGTGTAGTGTTAGCTAGCTACATAGTTGTCTTTGCTGTCTTCGTATCCAAGATAATTGTGTAGTTTAGAGTGTAGTCTTAGAGTGATTATCTTAATTTACCGAGGTTAGCTAGCCAGCTGGTTTGTCGTCCTTAACGTAGGAGACACTGCTAGCTAGCCAACAGCTAGCCAACGTCCACCGAATTGAACTTCCTCACTCAACAACTCTAATTCCCTGGCTCCACAGGTAGTATCACATTTTCATTTCATTTCATTACAGTACAACGGTTTGATTTGTTTGATCGTAGCTAGCTACATAGCTAGCTACATAGCCCTTTGTATCAAAGATAATTGTGTAGTAAAGAGCGATTTTCTAGGTTAGCTAGCCAGCTATTGTCGCTCTTTTAACGCAACGTAACGTAATCAACACTGCTAGCTAGCCAGCTAGCCCCGAATAGCAGCACTGTCGAAACTATCACACCCAACGGATACGACTTGATTAGTGTGTGTCAACAACGCAGCCACTGCCAGCTAGCCTACAAAGTCAACAACGCAGCCACTGCCAGCTAGCCTACTTCAGCAGTACTGTATCATTTTAATCATTTTAGTCAATAAGATTCTTGCTACGTATCCCAACTTTCTGAACATTCGAGACGTGTAGTCCACTTGTCATTCCAATCTCCTTTGCATTAGCTCTAGCCTCTTCTGTAGCCTGTCAACTATGTGTCTGTCTATCCCTGTTCTCTCCTCTCTGCACAGACCATACAAACGCTCCACACCCTGCGTGGCCGCAGCCACCTAATCTGGTGGTCCCAGCGCGCACGACCCACGTGGAGTTCCAGGTCTCCGGTAGCCTCTGGAACTGCCGATCTGCGGCCAACAAGGCAGAGGTCATCTCAGCCTATGCCTCCCTCCAGTCCCTCGACTTCTTGGCACTGACGGAAACATGGATCACCACAGATAACACTGCTACTCCTACTGCTCTCTCTTCGTCCGCCCACGTGTTCTCGCACACCCCGAGAGCTTCTGGTCAGCGGGGTGGTGGCACTATCCTCATCTCTCCCAAGTGGTCATTCTCTCTTTCTCCCCTTACCCATCTGTCTATCTATTGATGCCTTGATAAGCTCCTTTCCTGAGTGTATCCTCACCTCTCACAGTTCTGGGCCCTGGTTTAACCTCCCCACGTCTACCTTTGACTCATTCCTCTCTGCCTCCTTCTTTCCACTCCTCTCCTCTTTTGACCTCACCCTCTCACCTTCCCCCTACTCACAAGGCAGGCAATCCCACCTCATCTTTACTAGATGCTGTTCTTCCACTAACCTCATTGCAACTCCCCTCCAAGTCTCTAACACTACCTTGTATCCTTTTCCCTCTCGCTCTCATCCAACACTTCCCACACTGCCCTACTACCCTGGTATCGCGCCGTCCCAACCTTCGCTCTCTCTCCCCCGCTACTCTCTCCTCTTCCATCCTATCATCTCTTCCCTCTGCTCAAACCTTCTCCAACCTATCTCCTGATTCTGCCTCCTCAACCCTCCTCTCCTCCCTTTCTGCATCCTTTGACTCTCTATGTCCCCTATCCTCCAGCCGGCTCGGTCCTCCCCTCCCGCTCCGTGGCTCGCGACTCATTGCGAGCTCACAGAACAGGGCTCCGGGCAGCCGACTAAATGGAGCTCTAATCCCTGCGGACCTGGCATCCTTTCACTCCCTCCTCTCTACATTTTCCTCTTCTGTCTCTGCTGCTAAAGCCACTTTCTACCACTCTAAATTCCAAGCATCTGCCTCTAACCCTAGGAAGCTCTTTGCCACCTTCTCCTCCCTCTGAATCATCCTCCCCCTCCCCCTCCTCCCTCTCTGCAGATGACTTCGTCAACCATTTTGAAAAGAAGGTCGAACATCCGATCCTCGTTTGCTAAGTCAAACGACACCGCTGGTTCTGCTCACACTGCCCTACCCTGTGCTCTGACCTCTTTCTCCCCTCTCTCTCCAGATGAAATCCGCGTCTTGTGACGGCCGCTCCGCCCAACAACCTGCCCGCTTGACCCTATCCACTCCTCTCTTCTCCAGACCATTTCCGGAGACCTTCTCCTACCTCACCTCGCTCATCAACTCATCCCTGACCGCTGGCTACGTCCCTTCCGTCTTCAAGATAGCGAGAGTTGCACCCCTTCTGAAAAAACTCTACACTCGATCCCTCCGATGTCAACAACTACAGACCAGTATCCCTTCTTTCTTTTCTCTCCAAAACTCTTGAACGTGCCGTCCTTGGCCAGCTCTCCTATCTCTCTCAGAATGACCTTCTTGATCCAAATCAGTCAGGTTTCAAGACTAGTCATTCAACTGAGACTGCTCTTCTGTATCACGGAGGCGCTCCGCACTGCTAAAGCTAACTCTCTCTCCTCTGCTCTCATCCTTCTAGACCTATCGTGCTGCCTTCGATACTGTGAACCATCAGATCCTCCTCTCCACCCTCTCCGAGTTGGGCATCTCCGGCGCGGCCCATGCCTGGTTGCGTCCTAACTGACAGGTCGCTCTACCAGGTGGCGTGGCGAGAATCTGTCTCCTCACCACGTGCTCTAACCACTGGTGTCCCCCAGGGCTCTGTTCTAGGCCCTCTCCTATTCTCGCTATACACCAAGTCACTTGGCTCTGTCATAACCTCACATGGTCTCTCCTATCATTGCTATGCAGACGACACACAATTAATCTTCTCCATTCCCCCTTCTGACCCACCAGGTGGCTCTAATCGCATCCTGCATGTCTGGCAGACATATCAGTGTGGATGACGGATCATCACCTCAATGAACCTCGGCAAGACGGAGCTGCCCTTCCTCCCGGGGAAGGACTGCCCGTTCCATGATCTCGCCATCACGGTTGACAACTCCATTGTGTCCTCCTCCCAGAGCGCTAAGAACCTGGTGATCCTGGACAACACCCTGTCGTTCTCAAATAACATCAAGGTGGTGGCCCGTTCCTGTAGGTTCATGCTCTACAACATCCGCAGAGTACGACCCTGCCTCACACAGGAAGCGGCGCAGGTCCTAATCCAGGCACTTGTCATCTCCCGTCTGGATTACTGCAACCGCTGTTGGCTGGGCTCCCTGCCTGTGCCATTAAACCCCTACAGCTCATCCAGAACGCTCAGCCCGTCTGGTGTTCAACCTTCCCAAGTTCTCTAATCACCCCGCTCCTCCGCTCTCTCCACTGGCTTCCAGTTGAAGCTCGCATCCGCTCAAGACCATGGTGCTTGCCTACGGAGCTGTGAGGGGAACGGCACCTCAGTACCTCCAGGCTCTGATCAGGCCCTACACCCAAACAAGGGCATTGCGTTCATCCACCTCTGGCCTGCTCGCCTCCCTACCACTGAGGAAGTACAGTTCCCGCTCAGCCCAGTCAAAACTGTTCGCTGCTCTGGCCCCCAATGGTGGAACAAACTCCCTCACGACTTATAGGACAGCGGTGTCAATCACCACCTTCCGGAGACACCTGAAACCCCACCTCTTTAAGGAATACCTAGGATAGGATAAAGTAATCCTTCTCACCCCCCTAAAAGATTTAGATGCACTATTGTAAAGTGGCAGTTCCACTGGATGTCATAAGGTGAACGCACCAATTTGTAAGTCGCTCTGGATAAGAGCGTCTGCTAAATGACTTAAATGTAAATGTAAATGTTTTAGCTCTAATACCCTGGTCAGTATATCCCACTATTAGCTCTAATACCCTGGTGTATCCAGCTATTAGCTCTAATACCCTGGTATAGTATATCCCACTATTAGCTCTAATACCCTGGTGTATCCCACTATTAGCTCTAATACCCTGGTGTATCCCACTATTAGCACTAATACCCTGGTGTAGCCCACTATTAGCACTAATACCCTGGTGTAGCCCACTATTAGCTCTAATACATGGTGTATCCCACTATTAGCTCTAATACCCTGGTACAGTATATCCCACTATTAGCTCTAATACCCTGGTACAGTATATCCCACTATTAGCTCTAATATCCTGGTGTAGCCCACTATTAGCTCTAATACCCTGGTGTATCCCACTATTAGCTCTAATACCCTGGTGTATCCCACTATTAGCTCTAATACCCTGGTGTATCCCACTATTAGCACTAATACCCTGGTGTAGCTCACTATTAGCACTAATACCCTGGTGTAGCCCACTATTAGCTCTTCTAATACCTGGTGTATCCCACTATTAGCTCTAATACCCTGGTACAGTATACCCCACTATTAGCTCTAATACCCTGGTACAGTATATCCCACTATTAGCTCTAATATCCTGGTGTAGCCCACTATTAGCTCTAATACCCTGGTGTATCCCACTATTAGCTCTAATACCCTGGTGTATCCCACTATTAGCTCCAATACCCTGGTGTATCCCACTATTAGCTCTAATACCCTGGTGTATCCCACTATTAGCTATAATACCCTGGTGTAGCCCACTATTAGCTATAATACCCTGGTGTATCCCACTATTAGCTCCAATGCCCTGGTGTATCCCACTATTAGCTCTAATACCCTGGTGTATCCCACTATTAGCTCCAATACCCTGATATATCCCACTATTAGCACTAATACCCTGGTGTAGCCCACTATTAGCTCTAATACCCTGGTGTAGCCCACTATTAGCTCCAATACCCTGGTGTAGCCCACTATTAGCTCCAATACCCTGGTGTAGCCCACTATTAGCTCCAATACCCTGATATATCCCACTATTAGCACTAATACCCTGGTGTAGCCCACTATTAGCTCTAATACCCTGGTGTATCCCACTATTAGCTCTAATACCCTGGTGTATCCCACTATTAGCTCTAATACCCTGGTACAGTATACCCCACTATTAGCTCTAATACCCTGGTACAGTATATCCCACTATTAGCTCTAATATCCTGGTGTAGCCCACTATTAGCTCTAATACCCTGGTGTATCCCACTATTAGCTCTAATACCCTGGTGTATCCCACTATTAGCTCCAATACCCTGGTGTATCCCACTATTAGCTCTAATACCCTGGTGTATCCCACTATTAGCTATAATACCCTGGTGTAGCCCACTATTAGCTATAATACCCTGGTGTATCCCACTATTAGCTCCAATGCCCTGGTGTATCCCACTATTAGCTCTAATACCCTGGTGTATCCCACTATTAGCTCCAATACCCTGATATATCCCACTATTAGCACTAATACCCTGGTGTAGCCCACTATTAGCTCTAATACCCTGGTGTAGCCCACTATTAGCTCCAATACCCTGGTGTAGCCCACTATTAGCTCTAATACCCTGGTGTAGCCCACTATTAGCTCCAATACCCTGGTGTATCCCACTATTAGCTCTAATACCCTGGTGTAGCCCACTATTAGCTCCAATACCCTGGTGTAGCCCACTATTAGCTCCAATACCCTGGTGTAGCCCACTATTAGCTCTAATACCCTGGTGTAGCCCACTACTAGCTCTAATACCCTGTTGTAGCCCACTATTAGCTCTAATACCCTGGTGTAGCCCACTATTAGCTCTAATACCCTGGTGTATCCCACTATAAGCTCTAATATCCTGGTGTATCCCACTATTAGCTCTAATACCCTGGTGTATCCCACTATTAGCTCTAATACCCTGGTGTATCCCACTATTAGCTCTAATACCCTGGTGTATCCCACTATTAGCTCTAATACCCTGGTGTATCCCACTATTAGCTCTAATACCCTGGTGTATCCCACTATTAGCTCTAATACCCTGGTGTATCCCACTACTAACTCTAATACCCTGGTGTATCCCACTATTAGCTCTGGTAATAATTCAGTATGAGCTCACAGTAACTCATGGCCAAGTCACGTCTCCTGCCCATAATTAGGTTACTATTTAGTCTCCCAACAGAGCCCGATGTCAGTAGGATAAAGTGGGTATTTATTTAATGCTACCTGGGGCTGTGTCTGCCTGCATCTGTCTCTGGGAGTCTGTCACAGCACCTGCAATTAAAAGAATAGTAGAGGAAAGCTTGCACATTACACACCTGCAGAGGCCACTCATACACTAGGAGGAGACTAGGGCCAGAAGGTAGGAGGAGGAGGAGACTAGCGCCAGACGGTAGGAGGAGGAGGAGACTAGGGCCAGACGGTAGGAGGAGGAGGAGACTAGGGCCAGACGGTAGGAGGAGGAGGAGACTAGGGCCAGACGGTAGGAGGAGGAGGAGACTAGGGCCAGACGGTAGGAGGAGGAGGAGACTAGGGCCAGACGGTAGGAGGAGGAGACTAGGGCCAGACGGTAGGAGGAGGAGGAGACTAGGGCCAGACGGTAGGAGGAGGAGGAGACTGGGGCCAGACGGTAGGGGGAGGAGGAGACTAGGGCCAGACGGTAGGAGGAGGAGACTAGGGCCAGATGGTAAGAGGAGGAGACTATGGTCAGACGGTAGGAGGAGGAGGAGACTAGGGCCAGACGGTAGGAGGAGGAGGAGGAGACTAGGGCCAGAGGGTAGGAGGAGGAGGAGACTAGGGCCAGACGGTAGGAGGAGGAGGAGACTAGGGCCAGACGGTAGGAGGAGGAGGAGACTAGGGCCAGACGGTAGGAGGAGGAGACTAGGGCCAGACGGTAGGAGGAGGAGGAGACTAGGGCCAGACGGTAGGAGGAGGAGGAGACTGGGGCCAGACGGTAGGGGGAGGAGGAGACTAGGGCCAGACGGTAGGAGGAGGAGACTAGGGCCAGATGGTAAGAGGAGGAGACTATGGTCAGACGGTAGGAGGAGGAGGAGACTAGGGCCAGACGGTAGGAGGAGGAGGAGACTAGGGCCAGAGGGTAGGAGGAGGAGGAGACTAGGGCCAGACGGTAGGGAGCAGGAGGGAGACTAGGGCCAGACGGTAGGAGGAGGAGGAGAGGAGACTAGGGCCAGACGGTAGGAGGAGGAGGAGACTAGGGCCAGACGGTAGGAGGAGGAGGAGACTAGGGCCAGACGGTAGGAGGAGGAGGAAACTAGGACCAGACGGTAGAAGGAGGAGGAGACTAGGGCCAGACGGTAGGAGGAGGAGGAGACTAGGGCCAGACGGTAGGAGGAGGAGACTAGGGTCAGACGGAGGAGGAGAGACTAGAAGGAGGAGGAGAGACTAGGGCCAGACGGTAGGGCCAGAGGAGGAGGAGGAGGAGACTAGGGCCAGAAGGTAGGAGGAGACTAGAGCCAGACGGTAGGAGGAGGAGACTAGGGCCAGACTAGGGGAGGAGAGACGGTAGATGGAGGAGGAGACTAGGGCCAGACGGTAGGAGGAGGAGGAAACTAGGGCCAGACGGTAGAAGGAGGAGGAGACTAGGGCCAGACGGTAGGAGGAGGAGGAGACTAGGGTCAGATGGTAGGAGGAGGAGGAGACTAGGGCCAGACGGTAGGAAGAGGAGGAGACTAGGGCCAGATGGTAGGAGGAGGAGGAGACTAGGGCCAGACGGTAGGAGGAGGAGGAGACTAAGGTCAGATGGTAGGAGGAGAAGACTAGGGTCAGATGGTAGGAGGAGGAGACTAGGGCCAGACGGTAGGAGGAGGAGGAGACTAGGGCCAGATGGTAGGAGGAGGAGACTAGGGTCAGATGGTAGGAGGAGGAGGAGACTAGGGCCAGACGGTAGGAGGAGGAGGAGACTAGGGTCAGATGGTAGGAGGAGGAGACTAGGGCCAGACGGTAGGAGGAGGAGGAGACTAGGGCCAGACGGTAGGAGGAGGTGGAGACTAGGGTCCAGATGGTAGGAGGAGGGGCCAGACGGTAGGAGACTAGGGCCAGACGGTAGGGAGGAGGAGACTAGGGCCAGATGGTAGGAGGAGAGACTAGGGCCAGATGGTAGGAGGGAGGAGAAACTAGGGCCAAACAGTAGGAGGAGACTAGGGCAGATGGTAGGAGGAGGAGAGACTAGGGCCAGACTAGGGCCAGATGGTAGGAGGAGGAGGAGACTAGGGCCAGACGGTAGGAGGTAGGAGGAGGAGACTAGGGCCAGACGGTAGGAGGAGGAGACTAGGGCCAGATGGTAGGAGGAGGAGACTAGGGTCAGATGGTAGGAGGAGGAGGAGACTAGGGCCAGACGGTAGGAGGAGGAGGAGACTAGGGCCAGACGGTAGGAGGAGGAGACTAGGGCCAGATGGTAGGAGGAGGAGACTAGGGCCAGATGGTAGGAGGAGGAGACTAGGGTCAGATGGTAGGAGGAGGAGGAGACTAGGGCCAGACGGTAGGAGGAGGAGGAGACTAGGGCCAGACGGTAGGAGGAGGAGGAGACTAGGGCCAGACGGTAGGAGGAGACTAGGGCCAGACGGTAGGAGGAGGAGGAAACTAGGGCCAGACAGTAAGAGGAGACTAGTGCCAGAAGGTAGGAGGAGACTAGGGCCAGACGGTAGGAGGAGGAGGAGACTAGGGCCAGATGGTATGAGTAGACTAGGGCCAGACGGTAGGAGAAGACTAGGTCCAGATGATAGAAGGAGGAGGAGACTAGGGCCAAATGGTAGGAGGAGACAAGGGCCAGATGGTAGGAGGAGGAGGAAACTAGGGCCAAACAGTAGGAGGAGACTAGTGCCAGAAGGTAGGAGGAGACTAGGGCCAGACGGTAGGAGGAGGAGGAGACTAGGGCCAGATGGTATGACTAGACTAGGGCCAGACGGTAGGAGAAGACTAGGTCCAGATGATAGAAGGAGGAGGAGACTAGGGCCAAATGGTAGGAGGAGGAGGAGACTAAGGTCAGACTATAGGAGCAGGAGAGAGGAGACTACTGCCAAAAAGATGGAATTGTAAGAGGATAGGAAGGAGGAGGAGGAGGTAGAGGATTAGGGTAAGGAAAGTATTAGGAATTGAACAAATCTGTGGTATTTACTGACATCAATGAAAATATGACCACAGATATACGAACACAGGTTTATGGATGAAATAGGCAGTCGGGTCACACTTTGCATTGTACATGTCATTGTGATTAGTGTCAGCACAAACCAGACATCTACCTGACAGTTGATGATGGTAAATCTATCCTACCCCATTTCCCTTCGAAGCTGAGGTTCCCATTGACCCGCAAGAGTCGAACAGAGAATAGCTTCTGATATTATCCAGGCGCATTTAGTGAGAAGAAAGAAGAAAGAAAGCCCCCTAAACTGCTGCCGTGCCGTGAAAGGAATCCGCCTGTTTTTTTTAAGAGGAGCTCACTGAACATAGAATTATAAAACAAATCTATTTCTAAAAGAGACAAATCAATTTACATAATAGGTCAAAAATGGTGCTTTTGTGCTTAACATGTACATGTTCTACATTACTGGCAACGCTTTGACTTAAAAGTAGGAGGGGGAGGAGAACAGTCAGTCATTATTCAATGGCACTTATTTCTCTCCAGAGGAGAATAAAATAGAAGGACATTCCGTGTGTCACTCATAAGGATCTCATTTGAATTCACATCCAATTAGAATTAGAGATTTCACTGTTGAAATATTTACAATTGCCTTCGCTAATATGCTACGTCTGGTTTCCTTTCATGAGGAAAGCATTTGTCTAACGGCAGGAACATGTATTTAAGTTGAGTAAACAGCTCTTACTCTGTCAGCTTTGTTTGACTCCTTCCAGTAACAGATATCCATCAGCTCAGGAGCATTCTTTATTTATATATCTATTTCATCTTTCATTTATTTATAAAGAGTTTTTAAATACCACCCACGTCTGTTCTACCCTTCCTCCCTCGGCTCTCCGGTTGAGATTCTGCTAGGCACCACAGCACTGGCAAGGCTGCTGGCAGTTCTTTACCTCTGTGATTCCTAGATCCATACCCTGCACATATTGTACATTTCTGTGTTCTAAATGGTGGGTTTGTAGACAGCCAGTCTGACAGAGTGGTAATGTACCCCAGACAGGGAGTTAAGTACCCCAGACAGAGAGTTAAGTACCCCAGACAGGGAGTTAAGTACCCCAGACGGGGATGTACCCCAGACAGGGAGTTAAGTACCCCAGACAGAGAGTTAAGTACCCCAGACAGGGAGTTAAGTACCCCAGACGGGGAGTTAAGTACCCCAGACGGGGAGTTAAGTACCCCAGACGGGGAGTTAAGTACCCCAGACAGGGAGTTAAGTACCCCAGACAGGGAGTTAAGTACCCCAGACAGAGAGTTAAGTACCCCAGACAGGGAGTTAAGTACCCCAGACAGGGAGTTAAGTACCCCAAACAGAGAGTTAAGTACCCCAGACAGAGAGTTAAGTACCCCAGACAGAGAGTTCGGTACCCCAGACAGAGAGTTAAGTGCCCCAGACAGAGAGTTAAGTACCCCAGACAGGGAGTTAAGTACCCCAGACAGCGAGGGAGTTAAGTACCCCAGACAGCGAGGGAGTTAACTACCCCAGACAGCGAGGGAGTTAAGTACCCCAGACAGCGAGGGAGTTAAGTACCCCAGACAGCGAGGGTGTTAAGTACACCAGACAGGGAGTTAAGTACCCCAGACAGAGAGTTAAGTACCTCAGACAGCGAGGGTGTTAAGTACCCCTGATGGAGAGTTAAGTACCCCAGACAGAGAGTTAAGTACCCCAGACAGAGAGTTAAGTACCCCAGACAGAGAGTTAAGTACCCCAGACAGCAAGAGAGTTAAGTACCCCAGACAGAGAGTTAAGTACCCCAGACAGCGAGGGAGTTAAGTACCCCAGACAGCGAGGGTGTTAAGTACACCAGACAGGGAGTTAAGTACCCCAGACAGAGAGTTAAGTACCTCAGACAGCGAGGGTGTTAAGTACCCCTGATGGAGAGTTAAGTACCCCAGACAGAGAGTTAAGTACCCCAGACAGCGAGAGAGTTAAGTACCCCAGACAGAGAGTTAAGTACCCCAGACAGCGAGGGAGTTAAGTACCCCAGACAGAGAGTTAAGTACCCCAGACAGCGAGGGAGTTAAGTACCCCAGACAGAGAGTTAAGTACCCCAGACAGGGAGTTAAGTACCCCAGACAGCGAGGGAGTTAAGTACCCCAGACAGCGAGGGAGTTAAGTACCCCAGACAGCGAGGGAGTTAAGTACCCCAGACAGAGAGTTAAGTACCCCAGACAGGGAGTTAAGTACCCCAGACAGAGAGTTAAGTACCCCAGACAGCGAGGCAGTTAAGTACTATTATTCAACCATGCTGGTCATTTATGAACATTTGAACATCTTGGCCACGTTCTGTTATAATCTCCACCCAGCACAGCCAGAAGAGGACTGGCCACCCCACATATGCTCTCTCTAATTCTCTCTTTCTTTCTCTCTCTCGGAGGACCTGAGCCCTAGGACCGTGCCCCAGGACTACCTGACATGATGACTCCTTGCTGTCCCCAGTCCACCTGACTGTGCTGCTGCTCCAGTTTCAACTGTTCTGCCTTATTATTATTCGACCATGCTGGTCATTTATGAACATTTGAACATCTTGGTCATGTTCTGTTATAATCTCTACCCGGCACAGCCAGAAGAGGACTGGCCACCCCACATAGCCTGGTTCCTCTCTAGGTTTCTTCCTAGGTTTTGGCCTTTCTAGGGAGTTTTTCCTAGCCACCGTGCTTTTACACCTGCATTGTTTGCTGTTTGGGGGTTTTAGGCTGGGTTTCTGTACAGCACTTTGAGATATCAGCTGATGTACGAAGGGCTATATAAATAAATTTGATTTGATTTGATTTGATACCCCAGACAGCGAGAGAGTTAAGTACCCCAGACAGCGAGAGAGTTAAGTACCCCAGACAGAGAGGGAGTTAAGTACCCCTGACAGCGAGGGAGTTAAGTACCCCTGACAGCGAGAGAGTTAAGTACCCCAGACAGCGAGGGAGTTAAGTATCCCAGACAGCGAGGGAGTTAAGTACCCCTGACAGCGAGGGAGTTAAGTACCCCTGACAGAGAGTTAAGTACCCCAGACAGAGAGTTAAGTACCCCAGACAGCAAGGGAGTTAAGTACCCCTGGCGGAGAGTTAAGTACCCCAGACAGCGAGGGTGTTAAGTACCCCAGACAGAGAGTTAAGTACCCCAGACAGGGAGGGAGTTAAGTACCCCTGACGGAGAGGGAGATGAGTACCCCAGACAGAGAGTTAAGTACCCCAGACAGCGAGGGAGTTAAGTACCCCAGACAAAGAGGGAGATAAGTACCCCAGACAGCGAGGGAGTTAAGTACCCCTGACAAAGAGGGAGATAAGTACCCCAGACTGAGAGTTAAGTACCCCAGACAGAGAGTTAAGTACCCCAGACAGCAAGGGAGTTAAGTACCCCTGGCGGAGAGTTAAGTACCCCAGACAGCGAGGGTGTTAAGTACCCCAGACAGAGAGTTAAGTACCCCAGACAGGGAGGGAGTTAAGTACCCCTGACGGAGAGGGAGATGAGTACCCCAGACAGAGAGTTAAGTACCCCAGACAGCGAGGGAGTTAAGTACCCCAGACAAAGAGGGAGATAAGTACCCCAGACAGCGAGGGAGTTAAGTACCCCTGACAAAGAGGGAGATAAGTACCCCAGACTGAGAGTTAAGTACCCCAGACAGAGAGTTAAGTACCCCAGACAGCGAGGGAGTTAAGTACCCCTGGCGGAGAGTTAAGTACCCCAGACTTCGAGGGTGTTAAGTACCCCAGACAGAGAGTTAAGTACCCCAGACAGGGAGGGAGTTAAGTACCCCTGACGGAGAGGGAGATGAGTACCCCAGACAGAGAGTTAAGTACCCCAGACAGCGAGGGAGTTAAGTACCCCAGACAAAGAGGGAGATAAGTACCCCAGACAGCGAGGGAGTTAAGTACCCCTGACAAAGAGGGAGATAAGTACCCCAGACAGCGAGTTAAGTACCCCAGACAGCGAGGGAGATAAGTACCCCAGACAGCGAGGGAGTTAAGTACCCCAGACAGAGAGTTAAGTACCCCAGACAGAGAGTTAAGTACCCCAGACAGCGAGGGAGTTAAGTACCCCAGACAGCGAGGGAGATAAGTACCCCAGACAGCGAGGGAGATAAGTACCCCAGACAGCGAGGGAGTTAAGTACCCCAGACAGAGAGTTAAGTACCCCAGACAGAGAGTTAAGTACCCCAGACAGCGAGGGAGTTAAGTACCCCTGGCGGAGAGTTAAGTACCCCAGACAGCGAGGGTGTTAAGTACCCCAGACAGAGAGTTAAGTACCCCAGACAGGGAGGGAGTTAAGTACCCCTGACGGAGAGGGAGATGAGTACCCCAGACAGAGAGTTAAGTACCCCAGACAGCGAGGGAGTTAAGTACCCCAGACAAAGAGGGAGATAAGTACCCCAGACAGCGAGGGAGTTAAGTACCCCTGACAAAGAGGGAGATAAGTACCCCAGACAGCGAGTTAAGTACCCCAGACAGCGAGGGAGATAAGTACCCCAGACAGCGAGGGAGTTAAGTACCCCAGACAGAGAGTTAAGTACCCCAGACAGAGAGTTAAGTACCCCAGACAGCAAGTGAGTTAAGTACCCCAGACAGAGAGTTAAAGTAACCCAGACGTCAAAGCCTACTCTTGGTAAGGCTGGTGAGCTGATTAGAAATTATACCGTTTGGAATTCTAATCTGTATTGAGAAATTTGGATATTTGTGAAATATTTTTTTATTTAGCTATAAAAATGAAAGGCCGACTGGACTTCTATAGACTACTGATTGTAGTTCAAAGTAGAATCATCTGAAAAGTACAAGTTGTTAAACTCTTAGAAGTGTATTGAAAAGGTTCTGATGTCTTTGAAAACTGCTCACACAAACTGTTCACACCATCCAAGTTAGACCGGCTCAATACGGCTTGCCCAGAATCAGAATTCATATTCAATCAAATCTCACACACAGACAGAGAAAATAATATCAGTAAACTGTTCATGTCTTGTGTGAAGAGAACTATGAGATTTTTTGGTTTTTAAAAGTTTCGGGTATTTTTGAAAATGACTAACTGTTACAATTACAAACAGACACAGGAGTGTTTTTTGTCCATAGCTGCACGTCATCATGTCCCGACTCTGTCGCTAATCAAACAGCTCTGGTTTTTGTTACCTTCATATGGACATAATTCAGTTTTAGTGGCAGGTTTAGGAATTAATGGAGGAACCAGAACCTGCTGAACAGGGACATCTAGGGTTGAAGCAATGGTTTTGCAGCATTGAGTGAACAGTAACAGATGCCAATCTCAATAGAAATCGCACCCTTTCAAGAAAGGTGGAAAGAACGTGGTTTATAGTTAGAAATGCGGCTCGACCAGAGAGGCCGTGTCTGATTGGCAGAGGACTTAATATGCGGATTAGAAACAACTGGACTCCTAACTTGTGTTTCCTACAAATGTTGTTTCTGGTGTGACATTTGAACCTGCACACTTTTAAGAAGGTGTAAGCTTAAAGGTCTGTGTATGTTACCTTCCTGATACAGTAAAAATAATACAATCCAAGTAAGCTTTACGTGACGTCTTTAAAAAATAAAAATAAACATAATTTCACCTTTATTTAACTTGGCAAGTCAGTTAAGAACAAATTCTTATCTTCAATGATGGCCTAGGACTAGTGTGTTAACTGCCTTGATCAGGGTCAGAATGACAGATTTTTACCTTGTCAGCTCAGGGATTTGATCTTGCAACCTTTCGGTTACCAGTCCAACGCTCTAACCACTCGGCTACCTGCTGCCCGGACCCATCTCTAATTTTTTTACTTATCCAAATTCCAGGGTTTTATGCACCAACCAAATTTCAGAGATAGCGCGATAGTCCTCTTTTGATTGGTTTAGAGTTAGAGAAAGGCCTTTCTGTGTCCCAAGGTCATAATAAAGATTTCATCATTTCTCTACAAGGTGAACATAGTCACTGAATCACGTTAAAATGACCACAATAAAATAGAACAACAGACCCATTCAACAGATTCCTCAAATTGTGTTTGCCCGTTTATTTGCT
The DNA here is from genome assembly GCF_034236695.1 of Oncorhynchus nerka. Classification (NCBI taxonomy): domain Eukaryota; kingdom Metazoa; phylum Chordata; class Actinopteri; order Salmoniformes; family Salmonidae; genus Oncorhynchus; species Oncorhynchus nerka. Next base: position 11,993,404 of record NC_088401.1, on the reverse strand, counting down.
CGACCGTCAAAAAAGACACTAGAAATAGGTGAGTGCATTTACCAGAGTACCTATTTACCTCAACTCGAATCAGCCCCTATCAAACAGTAGGTGGTCTTGATTATGATTTCAGTGACCGCTATGACCTGCACAGTGAACAAAGGCTCTCGGGTCAAAAGGGCTTGAAGGTTTTCAAAAGATAGAACAGGAGATGAAATGGTTCTAAAGATGATGTAATAGAAGAGAATGTAGAATTATTAGAACACCTTGTTTTCAATCATTGTTCACTCATTTTTTTGATTGAAGAACAACAGGTATCAACATTTGTGTGTTCTATTTAGTACACAACATTAAATGACAGACCCCCTACCCTGTTAGTTGATGGGGTATTTATTTTCCACTCTCTTCATTCTTGAACTGAAGTGAAACCATCCACAGCATCTTTAAAGCGCTTAGTTGACAGTTTGTGAGATGAATAAATCAAGTGACGCGTTCTTTAATCCAGTGCTCTCTGTCCCTGCAGATCCGTCCCACAACAGCTGTGGGTTTTTAACTGTTATCCTCAAACAGAATTATTTCACTTCTGCTCTAGCCTGCTCATCACTATTGCATGGTCCACGGCCACTTTTACTCATCAAGAAGCGCATTACATTATTTACTAACTGGTAACAACTGAGGGAGCCCCTGGTATTACAGGACCGTAGATACCATAAAAAAAATATTTTTAAAATGCTGACTAATGGATGAATACGTCATTTAGCCACATGCTGCATCTTTCCATACAGAAGGCCCCACCACACCTCCCTCCTAACACTACGAAGGCCCCGCCACACCTCCCTCCTAACACTACGAAGGCCCCACCACACCTCCCTCCTAACACTACGAAGGCCCCACCACACCTCCCTCCTAACACCACGAAGGCCCCACCACACCTCCCTCCTAACACTACGAAGGCCCCACCACACCTCCCTCCTAACACTACGAAGGCCCCGCCACACCTCCCTCCTAACACTACGAAGGCCCCGCCACACCTCCCTCCTAACACTACGAAGGCCCCGCCACACCTCCCTCCTAACACTACGAAGGCCCCACCACACCTCTCTATGTTAAAAGTGTGTTCCATAGAGGCAACGTCAGGTAGCCTAGTGGTTAGAGCTTTGGACTAGTAACCGAAAGGTTACAAGATCAAATCCTCGAGCTGACAAGGTAAAAATCTGTCGTTCTGAATAAGGCAGTTAAACCACTGTTCCTCTCATTGATAATAAGAAGTTGTTCATAACTGACTTGCCTTGTTAGATAACATTTGTTTTAGAAGTTGAAAGATCTAAGAGCGCATTCCGGTGCTAGAAGGGGAGTAGACAGATTTAGGAGTGCATTCAGGTGCTCGGCTTGGGTTCCCTGTGTTGGAGAGACACACAGACATGAGGCAGAAAGAAAGGAACTACGCAGCTCAATGGCTGGAGGGGGAAGGATTTGAAACAGGGAGAATGTGTGGCTACAGGAGAGTTCCAAGAGGCACACAGAGACACAGAGCACCGACAGAGCTGAGCTGTACCCTGAATATGGATTCCACACAGTAATTACAGGAGTAAACTGACTACAAGAGTTTAACTTCCAGACAAGCAACTAGTCAAGGGTTTAGTAAGCAAATGTTTTCTTTAGTCAAGGGTTTGGTTTAGTTATTACTTTGATTTTCAGTTGATACCAAGCAACATTTGGTTATGATAAGCTGTGAATAATGGTTCCCACCAACAAACCCATGTAGGAAACATTGGTATGCTGAGGTAGATGTGTCTGGAGGTAGAATAAACCACCTTTGCTTCAACACAAAATGATAGCATAACTCAAGCGTGCCCCACTTTGGCTCCTGTCTTCATGGTTCAGTCAGTGACTGAAGGTCTCACCTTCAGCCCTACTTTCAACCCCTCACCTTCAGCCCTACTTTCAACCCATCACCTTCAGCCCTACTTTCAACCCCTCACCTTCTGCCCTACTTTCAACCCCTCCCCTTCAGCCCTACTTTCAACCCCTTCCCTCCAGCGTTACTTTCAACCCCTCCCCTTCAGCCCTACTTTCAACCCCTCCCCTCCAGCGTTACTTTCAACCCCTCCCCTTCAGCCCTACTTTCAACCCCTCCCCTCCAGCGTTACTTTCAACCCCTCCCCTTCAGCCCTACTTTCAACCCCTCCTCCAGCGTTACTTTCAACCCCTCCCCTTCAGCGTTACTTTCAACCCCTCCTCCAGCGTTACTTTGAACCCCTCCCCTTCAGCCCTACTTTTAACCCTTCCCCTTCAGCCCTACTTTCAACCCCTCCCCTTCAGGCCTACTTTCAACCCCTCCTCTTCAGCGGTACGTTAAACCCCTCCCCTTCAGCCCTACTTTCAACCCCTCCTCTTCAGCGGTACGTTCAACCCCTCCCCTTCAGCCCTACTTTCAACCCCTCCTCTTCAGCGGTACGTTCAACCCCTCCCCTTCAGCCCTACTTTCAACCCCTCCCTCCAGCGTTACTTTCAACCCCTCCTCCAGCATTACTATCAACCCCTCCCCTCCAGTGTTACTTTCAACCCCTCCCCTCCAGCGTTACTTTCAACCCCTCCCTCCAGCGTTACTTTCAACCCCTCCCCTTCAGCCCTACTTTCAACCCCTCCCCTTCAGCCCTACTTTCAACCCCTCCTCCAGCGTTACTTTCAACCCCTCCCTCCATTATTACTTTCAACCCCTCCCCTCCAGCGTTACTTTCAACCCCTCCCCTCCAGTGTTACTTTCAACCCCTCCTCCAGCGTTACTTTCAACCCCTCCCTCCAGTGTTACTTTCAACCCCTCCCCTCCAGCGTTACTTTCAACCCCTCCCCTCCAGTGTTACTTTCAACCCCTCCCCTCCAGTGTTAGAAAGGCAGCGACTGAACACCACCTAGAACTTTCTATGGATCATCCTGTAAATGGAATGGTGCCGTTGAAGCGTCACCACGCAACCAAAGTGACACGCCAGGGTCTGATCGGCAGTCAGAAATCAAATAAAAAAGATGCTGTGAAAGAGCACTTTGAGACAGCAGCCGTTTTATATTCTGGGATGTTTGTCATCTTCTTTCCTCGTCATCAGTTAAAGTAACATGTATCTTCCTTTAATGTGAACGTTTAAGATCCCTGGTGAAAAGGGGAGTAACTTAATCATTTGGCAGCGTAAGCGGAGGAATCTTATATTCCAAGAGCTTTAAAATCATTCAAGTACATCTAAACATCATTCAGGAACAAGAATAAGAACAAGCTCGATACAGTTAATCCCCCTGCAGATTGTCAGCTTTCCCTCCATCATTCCCCACTATGGATGGATGCTTATAAAAAGGAACGCCACTATGCCAAGAATGCCTATTGGGAAACAGTGAGTCACCTACTCTGGCATCGCATTTTGGGAAGCGTTCAAGAACTCTCCGAACTCTAATAGCTGTCTGATTCTGAATAAAATAGGAGAGAGAGGAGAGAGGCTGGGAACTCAGGCTCCTCGGTCTTAAATCAAATCACGAGCTGACAAATCAAATCATTCAGGTAAAAACACAACACACACTTAGCTTTCAAGACAGAGCACTAAAGTGTGGTGTTGCTGACAATGTAAGTCAAAGAGTAAGATGAATGTTTGTTCTCTTAGCTGTTAATTGTCAGCGAGCGAGGCTGTCATCTTTGAGCGGCGATGGTTTAAATGCTAACGAGCTTGTCATGGTGCCGTTAACCCCAAGGGCTAAAAAAACACTTGAGCTGTGTGAGAAGCTCTCATGCCCCCCGAATACTGTGCTGTATGTGCAAATATGGCATAGAGAGGGAGTAATGTATGAGTTGGGGACATAGTAAGGTTCCGTCTTTCGGATGGGATGTTAAACGGGTGGCCTGACTTTCTGTGGCCACTAAAGATCCCATGGGAATTATCATAAGAGTAGGGGTGTTAACCCCGGTGTCCTGGTTAAATTACCAATCTGGCCCTCATACCATCATGGCCACATAATCATCCCCACTCATCCCACCTGTAACTATAGCCCAGGTTATTGCTGTAAATGACAATGTGTTCTCAGTCAATTTACCTGGTAAAATAAGGGTAATAAAGTATATAATGTTAGAGCGATGGTAATGTTGGGTAGTTGGTAATGTTGGGTAGTTGGTAATGTTGGGGACATGGTAATGTTGGGTTGTTGGTAATGTTAGAGACATGGTAAAGCTGGATAGTTGGTAATGTTGGGGACATGGTAATGTTGGATAGTTGGTAATGTTAGTTAGTTGGTAATGTCGGGGACATGGTAATGTTGGGTAGTTGGTAATGTTGGGTAGTTGGTAATGTTGGGGACATGGTAATGTTGGGTTGTTGGTAATGTTGGGGACATGGTAAAGCTGGATAATTGGTCATGTTGGGGACATGGTATTGTTGTATAGTTGGTAATGTTGGTTAGTTGGTAATGTTGGAGATATGGTCATGTTGGGTAGTTGGTAATGTTGGGTAGTTGGTAATGTTGGGGACATGGTCATGTTGGGTAGTTGGTAATGTTGGAGACATGGTAAAGCGGGATAGTTGGTAATGTTGGGGGCATGGCAATGTTGGGTAGTTGGTAATGTTGTGTAGTTGGTCATGTTGAGGACATGGTAATGCTGGGTAGTTGGTAATGTTGGGGACATGGTAATGTTGGGTAGTTGGTAATGCTGGGTAGTTGGTAATGTTGGGGATATGGTAATGTTGCATAGTTGGTAATGTTGGGGACATGGTAATGTTGGGTAGTTAGTCATGTTGGAGACATGGTCATGTTGGGTAGTTGGTAATGTTGGGTACATGGTAATGGTGGGTAGTTGGTAATGTTGGGTAGTTGGTCATGCTGGGGACATGGTAACGTTGGGGACATGGTAATGTTGGGTAGTTGGTCATGCTGGGGACATGGTAATGTTGGGTAGTTGGTAATGTTGGATACACAGTAATGTTGGGTAGTTGGTAATGTTGGGGACATGGTAATGTTGGGTAGTTGGTAATGTTGGAGACATGGTCATGTTTGGTAGTTGGTCATGTTGGGTAGTTGGTCATGTTGGGGACATGGTAATGTTGGGTGTTTGGTAATGTTGGGCGCATGGTAATGTTGGGTACATGGTAATGTTGGGTAGTTGGTAATGCTGGGTTGTTGGCAATGTTGGGGACATGGTAATGTTGGGTAGTTGGTAATGTTGGGTAGTTGGTAAGGTTGCGTAGTTGGTAATGTTGGGGACATGGTAATGTTGGGTAGTTGGTAATGTTGGAGACATGGTCATGTTGGGTAGTTGGTAATGTTGGGTAGTTGGTCATGTTGGGGACATGGTCATGTTGGGTATTTGGTAATGTTGTGTAGTTGGTAATGTTGGGTAGTTGGTCATGCTGGGGACATGGTAATGTTGGGGACATGGTAATGTTGGGTAGTTGGTCATGCTGGGGACATGGTAATGTTGGGTAGTTGGTAATGTTGGATACACAGTAATGTTGGGTAGTTGGTAATGTTGGGGACATGGTAATGTTGGGTAGTTGGTAATGTTGGAGACATGGTCATGCTGGGTAGTTGGTCATGTTGGGGACATGGTAATGTTGGGTAGTTGGTAATGTTGGGTACATGGTAATGTTGGGTAGTTGGTAATGTTGGGTAGTTGGTAATGTTGGGGACATGATAATGTTGGGCAGTTGGTAATGTTGGGGACATGGTAATGTTGGGTAGTTGGTCATGTTGTAGACATGGTAATGTTGGGTAGTTGGTCATGTTGGAGACATGGCAATGTTTGGTAGTTGGTCATGTTGGAGACATGGTCATGTTGGGTAGTTGGTCATGTTGGGTAGTCGGTCATGTTGGGGACATGGTCATGTTGGGTATTTGGTAATGTTGGGTAGTTGGTAATGTTGGGTAGTTGGTCATGCTGGGGACATGGTAATGTTGGGGACATGGTAATGTTGGGTAGTTGGTCATGCTGGGGACATGGTAATGTTGGGTAGTTGGTAATGTTGGATACACAGTAATGTTGGGTAGTTGGTAATGTTGGGGACATGGTAATGTTGGGTAGTTGGTAATGTTGGAGACATGGTCATGTTTGGTAGTTGGTCATGTTGGGTAGTTGGTCATGTTGGGGACATGGTAATGTTGGGTGTTTGGTAATGTTGGGTGCATGGTAATGTTGGGTACATGGTAATGTTGGGTAGTTGGTAATGCTGGGTTGTTGGCAATGTTGGGGACATGGTAATGTTGGGTAGTTGGTAATGTTGGGTAGTTGGTAAGGTTGCGTAGTTGGTAATGTTGGGGACATGGTAATGTTGGGTAGTTGGTAATGTTGGAGACATGGTCATGTTGGGTAGTTGGTAATGTTGGGTAGTTGGTCATGTTGGGGACATGGTCATGTTGGGTATTTGGTAATGTTGGGTAGTTGGTAATGTTGGGTAGTTGGTCATGCTGGGGACATGGTAATGTTGGGTAGTTGGTAATGTTGGATACACGGTAATGGTGGGTAGTTGGTAATGTTGGGTAGTTGGTCATGCTGGGGACATGGTAACGTTGGGGACATGGTAATGTTGGGTAGTTGGTCATGCTGGGGACATGGTAATGTTGGGTAGTTGGTAATGTTGGATACACAGTAATGTTGGGTAGTTGGTAATGTTGGGGACATGGTAATGTTGGGTAGTTGGTAATGTTGGAGACATGGTCATGTTTGGTAGTTGGTCATGTTGGGTAGTTGGTCATGTTGGGGACATGGTAATGTTGGGTGTTTGGTAATGTTGGGCGCATGGTAATGTTGGGTACATGGTAATGTTGGGTAGTTGGTAATGCTGGGTTGTTGGCAATGTTGGGGACATGGTAATGTTGGGTAGTTGGTAATGTTGGGTAGTTGGTAAGGTTGCGTAGTTGGTAATGTTGGGGACATGGTAATGTTGGGTAGTTGGTAATGTTGGAGACATGGTCATGTTGGGTAGTTGGTAATGTTGGGTAGTTGGTCATGTTGGGGACATGGTCATGTTGGGTATTTGGTAATGTTGGGTAGTTGGTAATGTTGGGTAGTTGGTCATGCTGGGGACATGGTAATGTTGGGTAGTTGGTCATGTTGGATACACAGTAATGTTGGGTAGTTGGTAATGTTGGGGACATGGTAATGTTGGGTAGTTGGTAATGTTGGAGACATGGTCATGCTGGGTAGTTGGTCATGTTGGGGACATGGTAATGTTGGGTAGTTGGTAATGTTGGGTACATGGTAATGTTGGGTAGTTGGTAATGTTGGGTAGTTGGTCATGTTGGAGACATGGTAATGTTGGGTGTTTGGTAATGTTGGGTGCATGGTAATGTTGGGTACATGGTAATGTTGGGTAGTTGGTCATGCTGGGGACATGGTAATGTTGGGTAGTTGGTAATGTTGGATACACAGTAATGTTGGGTAGTTGGTAATGTTGGGGACATGGTAATGTTGGGTAGTTGGTAATGTTGGAGACATGGTCATGTTTGGTAGTTGGTCATGTTGGGTAGTTGGTCATGTTGGGGACATGGTAATGTTGGGTGTTTGGTAATGTTGGGTGCATGGTAATGTTGGGTACATGGTAATGTTGGGTAGTTGGTAATGCTGGGTTGTTGGCAATGTTGGGGACATGGTAATGTTGGGTAGTTGGTAATGTTGGGTAGTTGGTAAGGTTGCGTAGTTGGTCATGTTGGGGACATGGTAATGTTGGGTAGTTGGTAATGTTGGAGACATGGTCATGTTGGGTAGTTGGTAATGTTGGGTAGTTGGTCATGTTGGGGACATGGTCATGTTGGGTATTTGGTAATGTTGGGTAGTTGGTAATGTTGGGTAGTTGGTCATGCTGGGGACATGGTAATGTTGGGTAGTTGGTAATGTTGGATACACGGTAATGGTGGGTAGTTGGTAATGTTGGGTAGTTGGTCATGCTGGGGACATGGTAATGTTGGGGACATGGTAATGTTGGGTAGTTGGTCATGCTGGGGACATGGTAATGTTGGGTAGTTGGTAATGTTGGATACACAGTAATGTTGGGTAGTTGGTAATGTTGGGGACATGGTAATGTTGGGTAGTTGGTAATGTTGGAGACATGGTCATGTTTGGTAGTTGGTCATGTTGGGTAGTTGGTCATGTTGGGGACATGGTAATGTTGGGTGTTTGGTAATGTTGGGTGCATGGTAATGTTGGGTACATGGTAATGTTGGGTAGTTGGTAATGCTGGGTTGTTGGCAATGTTGGGGACATGGTAATGTTGGGTAGTTGGTAATGTTGGGTAGTTGGTAAGGTTGCGTAGTTGGTAATGTTGGGGACATGGTAATGTTGGGTAGTTGGTAATGTTGGAGACATGGTCATGTTGGGTAGTTGGTAATGTTGGGTAGTTGGTCATGTTGGGGACATGGTCATGTTGGGTATTTGGTAATGTTGGGTAGTTGGTAATGTTGGGTAGTTGGTCATGCTGGGGACATGGTAATGTTGGGTAGTTGGTAATGTTGGATACACAGTAATGTTGGGTAGTTGGTAATGTTGGGGACATGGTAATGCTGGGTAGTTGGTAATGTTGGAGACATGGTCATGCTGGGTAGTTGGTCATGTTGGGGACATGGTAATGTTGGGTAGTTGGTAATGTTGGGTACATGGTAATGTTGGGTAGTTGGTAATGTTGGGTAGTTGGTAATGTTGGGGACATGGTAATGTTGGGTAGTTGGTAATGTTGGAGACATGGTCATGTTGGGTAGTTGGTAATGTTGGGTAGTTGGTCATGTTGGGGACATGGTCATGTTGGGTATTTGGTAATGTTGGGTAGTTGGTAATGTTGGGTAGTTGGTCATGCTGGGGACATGGTAATGTTGGGGACATGGTAATGTTGGGTAGTTGGTCATGCTGGGGACATGGTAATGTTGGGTAGTTGGTAATGTTGGATACACAGTAATGTTGGGTAGTTGGTAATGTTGGGGACATGGTAATGTTGGGTAGTTGGTAATGTTGGAGACATGGTCATGCTGGGTAGTTGGTAATGTTGGGTAGTTGGTAATGTTGGGGACATGATAATGTTGGGCAGTTGGTAATGTTGGGGACATGGTAATGTTGGGTAGTTGGTCATGTTGGAGACATGGTAATGTTGGGTAGTTGGTCATGTTGGAGACATGGCCATGTTTGGTAGTTGGTCATGTTGGAGACATGGTCATGTTGGGTAGTTGGTAATGTTGGGTAGTTGGTCATGTTGGGGACATGGTCATGTTGGGTATTTGGTAATGTTGGGTAGTTGGTAATGTTGGGTAGTTGGTAATGTTGGATACACAGTAATGTTGGGTAGTTGGTAATGTTGGGGACATGGTAATGTTGGGTAGTTGGTAATGTTGGAGACATGGTCATGTTGGGTAGTTGGTCATGTTGGGGACATGGTAATGTTGGGTAGTTGGTAATGTTGGGTACATGGTAATGTTGGGTAGTTGGTAATGTTGGGTAGTTGGTAATGTTGGGGACATGATAATGTTGGGTAGTTGGTAATGTTGGGGACCTGGTAATGTTGGGTAGTTGGTCATGTTGGAGACATGGCCATGTTTGGTAGTTGGTCATGTTGGGTAGTTGGTAATGTTGGGTAGTTGGTAATGTTGGGTAGTTGGTAATGTTGGTAGTGTTGGGTAGTTGGTAATGTTGGGTAGTTGGTAATGTTGGGTAGTTGGTAATGTTGGGGACATGATAATGTTGGGAAGATGGTAACATTGGGTAGTTCTAAATGTTGGAGACATGGTAATGTTGGGAAGATGATAATGTCAGGGAGTTGGTAATGTGTCAAGCACTGTGAACAGTATTCCATACAACAAATGTTGGAGACATGGTAATGTTGGGAAGATGATAATGTCAGGGAGTTGGTAATGTGTCAAGCACTGTGAACAGTATTCCATACAACAAATGTTGGGTAGTTGGTAATGTTGGAGACATGGTCATGCTGGGTAGTTGGTCATGTTGGGGACATGGTAATGTTGGGTAGTTGGTAATGTTGGGTAGTTGGTAATGTTGGGTAGTTGGTCATGATGGGGACATGGTAATGTTGGGGACATGGTAATGTTGGGTAGTTGGTCATGCTGGGGACATGGTAATGTTGGGTAGTTGGTAATGTTGGATACACAGTAATGTTGGGTAGTTGGTAATGTTGGGGACATGGTAATGTTGGGTAGTTGGTAATGTTGGAGACATGGTCATGCTGGGTAGTTGGTCATGTTGGGGACATGGTAATGTTGGGTAGTTGGTAATGTTGGGTAGTTGGTAATGTTGGGGACATGATAATGTTGGGCAGTTGGTAATGTTGGGGACATGGTAATGTTGGGTAGTTGGTCATGTTGGAGACATGGTAATGTTGGGTAGTTGGTCATGTTGGAGACATGGCCATGTTTGGTAGTTGGTCATGTTGGAGACATGGTCATGTTGGGTAGTTGGTAATGTTGGGTAGTTGGTCATGTTGGGGACATGGTCATGTTGGGTATTTGGTAATGTTGGGTAGTTGGTAATGTTGGGTAGTTGGTCATGCTGGGGACATGGTAATGTTGGGGACATGGTAATGTTGGGTAGTTGGTCATGCTGGGGGACATGGTAATGTTGGGTAGTTGGTAATGTTGGATACACAGTAATGTTGGGTAGTTGGTAATGTTGGGGACATGGTAATGTTGGGTAGTTGGTAATGTTGGAGACATGGTCATGTTGGGTAGTTGGTCATGTTGGGGACATGGTAATGTTGGGTAGTTGGTCATGTTGGGTACATGGTAATGTTGGGTAGTTGGTAATGTTGAGGACATGATAATGTTGGGTAGTTGGTAATGTTGGGGACATGGTAATGTTGGGTAGTTGGTCATGTTGGAGACATGGTAATGTTGGGTAGTTGGTCATGTTGGAGACATGGCCATGTTTGGTAGTTGGTCATGTTGGGTAGTTGGTAATGTTGGGTAGTTGGTAATGTTGGGTAGTTGGTAATGTTGGAGACATGGTCATGTTGGGTAGTTGGTCATGTTGGGGACATGGTAATGTTGGGTAGTTGGTCATGTTGGGTACATGGTAATGTTGGGTAGTTGGTAATGTTGAGGACATGATAATGTTGGGTAGTTGGTAATGTTGGGGACATGGTAATGTTGGGTAGTTGGTCATGTTGGAGACATGGTAATGTTGGGTAGTTGGTCATGTTGGAGACATGGCCATGTTTGGTAGTTGGTCATGTTGGGTAGTTGGTAATGTTGGGTAGTTGGTAATGTTGGGTAGTTGGTAATGTTGGTAGTGTTGGTTAGTTGGTAATGTTGGGTAGTTGGTAATGTTGGGTAGTTGGTAATGTTGGGGACATGGTAATGTTGGGAAGATGGTAACATTGGGTAGTTCTAAATGTTGGAGACATGGTAATGTTGGGAAGATGATAATGTCAGGGAGTTGGTAATGTGTCAAGCACTGTGAACAGTATTCCATACAACAAATGTCTCAGAGAGAATAGTACTGGAAAATAGCAAGCTTATATGTGATGAATATAAAGGAATGCAAGGCCTTAATGTTCTCTCTGTAACTCTGTAAAGGCATGTGTAACCATGACTGAAAATCCAGCTAGATGTGTGGTGGTCTCGATGTTCCCAGTCTCTCCACAGCGACACACCATCACCTTATTCTCCATTATATTTTATGATTCATGTCCAGTTGTGATGTGAAGAGCCACAATTAGCATACCTCTCTCTCCCTCCCCGTGATGTGTGCATATCAAATGAGAGCAGCCCACAGCCGTGATTTAAAAGAGAAAAGACTGCGAACACAAAATCAGACATGTCACAGCGAATAATAGCAGAGTACTAATTACTGGACTACTGGACTACCATTACTTCTCTCAAATAAAACACATTTTAGGAATGAAATTAGGCTTACACACACACACACACACACATGGCCAAAATTAGCATGCCCCTTTCACACTACAGAACCATCTCTTGGCAGGCTTATAGTGACAATAAAACACACAGTCTGAATACAGTAGCCTACTAAAGCAACAGACTGGGGCACAGGCTGATAACCATGGAGAACAGCATTATTGAAGTGTGTTTTTGAGGCACACGGGCTGGTTGCATGGCTGCTGGCTGTTGTCTACAGCTCGTGTGGATTGAGAGATCCCCTGGTCATCCAAGCGCTAGAGGACCTCTGCAGTCAGCACAGCAGCAGGCCGAGAGCCCAGGAAAGGAAAGGTAGAGCTGCACTGTGGAACCTTTGTTGGTTAATTGCCATGCGACATCTTGGATGTGGGATCTGGAGGGAGGCAGGGGAAGTGTAGGAGCATCTGGGACGTCAGCAGGTCAAAGTGTGTGCGATGAGGGGCAATTCAATCAAAGCACAAAGCCACGGCACTTTGGCCTGCCCTAAAAAAAACTGATTGGAGGCAGACGCGTCATTAATTATAAATTTGTCACTTCTGACAAAAGGGGGTGGCAGGATTGCCTAGTGGTTAAGAGTGTTGTCTCAATAACCGAAAGGTCACTGGTTTGAATCGCAGAGCTGACTAGGTGAACAATCTGTCTGTGCCCTTGAGCAAGGCACTTAGCACTAATTTCTCTGGATAAGAGTGTCTCCTAAAAAGGTCAATGTGAAATGTTGATGTAAACACAACTCAGTTTCTGTCATCGTTTGTTGCGCAGGACTAGGTGTTATGTATGAAATTAATTAAAAGGCTACTTCCTGATTTGACCTTGTTTACATTTTAAAAACGCTAGCGGCCATGACTAAATTCAAACATGAGTTGGTTTCGGAATGTGGTTTGATGTGTGTTTTCGCAGGTGGGAAGAGTTAGCCAATTAGCTTTAGTCTGCTGGTGTGGGACTGTGGCAAAAATTGGTTTGACTTTGGATAGCCTATCTCCGGGCTAGTTAGGGACCATCAATAAATTATACAATGTAATTGAGACAATATTTTAATGTTACACATCTTTTAATTCTCATGAAATGCTTTCAATATTTTTATATGAATTTCTAAAATGTATAGTTGGTTTGAGGTTCTTGAAGTCATTGAAATTTAGAACTATTGAAGTGAACATATTATCCATGTACATTGTGTAATTTACCGATGGTCCCTATCTAGCCCCATATGGAAATCCAAAGTCAACCCAAATTTACCAAAGCCATTACAATCGGGTCGGGTGAAGATGCACTCCTAATTGATGATTACATGTGTGCTGCCAGCTATGGGCAGGGTTAAAACAAACTCAACCTTAATTTACGCTGTGATGCAGTCAGGAACAGTCTCAAAACTCATTTTTGGATGAGACTGAGTTTATGACCAAAATTCCCCTATTTACACTTTGTAGTAAAGTCTAACTGGAGAATAAATGTTGGACCCATACTAAGATGCATAGTAGGTTAAAGATAGCTTTATGTTGCTTTCAAAACCACTTTAATTTCCACGCAAAGAACATTGTAGAACAAATGTCAATACTGAGACTGGTGGGGATCCCATTATAAAAGGTACAGAGCCACACAAAACATACTCTGTGGACTATCTCTCCTCTGCTCTCCCATTATAAAAGGTACAGAGCCACACAAAACATACTCTGTGGACTATCTCTCCTCTGCTCTCCCCCAGACGTGTAGGGAGCAACCTCCTCACCACACATGACAAGATAACACCTGTTCCCATTTCCTCTACCCGTCCTCTCTGTGCCTCTTGGACCACTGAAGGACAGCTAACCTACCCAGGAGCTCCTTGAGGGATGTGGGAAGAGGCCACCTTTCAAAACACTCCCCATCTATTTCCTGATGGGCGCCACCTGTTCCTCACCCCATCCCCCTCCCCCGCCACCCCACATGTCTGAGTGAGGGATGGAAGGAGAGAACGCTGTCAATGTCACAGAGTGAGGGAGGGAGAGAGAGAGAGAGATAAGGGAGTGAGAGGATAGAGAGTGAAAGAGACAGAGTTGGGGAAGAGAGAGAAAGAGGGGAATGAGAGAAGGAGGTGGGGAGAGAGAAGGGTAGTCTCTGAGCTACCTGGTGGTTCCAGATGCCAGGCGTTTCAATGGTGCAATTATGTCTGTCTTATGACTCCCACTGGCCCTGGCTATGCCCTTATGGAAATTACACTGGCAGGGGCACACACCCACACAAACGCTCAGTTATGCATGTGCAAACTCATCCCATGTTGTATGTGAGCAGACATACAGTACAGGACGGTGGGTACCAGCTACAGGGATGATCCATGTCTTCCACATGCCAGGTGCTGCGCACACTGCTCAGTGTGCTTAGTGAACAGTCCTCTCCATCATGATGACTTTAGGAGTACTTTCCCTGTCGTCCACTCCCGATCGCTGAAAGGGAGAGAAACCACCGATCGATCAAACAGCAAACTGTGTTAGATGTGTTTTCCTCCTCGGAGCGGCTGCCATCTGGCAGGGGAAGCTACCGGTTGTTAACATTACCCACTGCCTGGTGACAGAGGCTGCTTACCGGTCGTTAACATTACCCACTGCCTGGTGACAGAGGCTGCTTACCGGTCGTTAACATTACCCACTGCCTGGTGACAGAGGCTGCTTACCGGTCGTTAACATTACCCACTGCCTGGTGACAGAGGCTGCTACCGGTCGTTAACATTACCCACTGCCTGGTGACAGAGGCTGCTACCGGCCGTTAACATTACCCACTGCCTGGTGACAGAGGCTGCTACCAGTCGTTAACATTACCCACTAGGCTGCAATTAAGACCACCTTTTTTGCCTAAGCTCTCACAGCCTGATGCCTGGTGAGGTTGGAATGATGGAAAGGTATTGGAACATGACCCAGTATATGAACCAATGTGGAGACATTTGGGGAAACGTCACATGCACAGCACATTAGTCAAATACACCACATGCAAACTTGTACCTGACACCCCTGTGCACTCCTTCACCAGGTTCTCCTTTTCATCCTTCTCTGTTTCAGAAGTGTGTAAAGCCCTGAAAGAAATTTATTTTTAAAAATCCCCTGGCCCTGATGAACTATACCCGCGCCTCCTACACCTAGCTGCAGACATCATTGCTCCCCCTTAACATGCATTTTTAACCTCACACTTGATGTTAAGGAAATCCCCAAGTTATGGAAATATGCTGCCTCTCCTGAAAGGTGGAGATCCTTCGCTACTTGACAACTATCGACCCATATCAAAATTGTCTGTACTGTCAAAGGTACTGGAGTCTTTAGTTAGTAGACAGAAAACAACATCTTAAACGGAATGCAATCAGGTTTTAGGTCTGTTTCAGCAACATTGAAGGTTTTAAATGACATCCTTGATAAGAAGTTACATTGTGTGTCTGTTTTTATTGATTTGTCAAAGTCTTTTGACACCGTGGATCATGCTGTGTTAGTGAAAATGTTAAAATGTTGTGGAATTACTGGTCATGCTCTAGATTGGTTTATAAATGACCTATCAAATCGTACACAATGTGTAATGATGGATGGTTGTAAATCTGAGTCCATAGAGGTGTGCTCAGGTGTTCCGCAAGGTTCTATTTTGGGCCCACTCTTGTTCAGTTTGTATATCAACAACATTGGGGATCTTATTGAAACGGCGGATGTTCATTTTTATGCAGATGATACTGTTCTTTATTCAAGTGGTAGTAGTTTATCTTTAGCTTTTGAAAATGCATAAAGAGCAATTAACATCATACAACAGAATCTGTATAATTTTAAGCTGATTCTAAATTCGGGTAAAACAAAATGCATGGTATTTTTAAATGCCAGGCATGTTACAAATTATGTCATTGCTACATTGGCTGGACATACTATAGAGCAAGTTAAAGTGTACACATATTTGGGTGTGTGGGTTGATGATAAGCTGAGCTTCACTGTGCATGTAGAGAACTTGATAAGGAATTTCAAGCTGAAAATTTGATTTTATTACCGGCATAAGGCTTGTTTTTCTTTTGAGGCCAGGAAGGAGCTGGTACGATGTACATTACTGTGGGTTTTAGATTTTAGTGATGTTATATATATGCAGGCCTCAGCCACTACCCTGAGAACACTTCATTCAGTCTATCATGCAGCCCTCAGGTTAATTTCAAATCAGAAACGTCTAACACATCATTGTGATCTCTACAGCGCTGTTGGCTGGTCGTCATTGACCTTGCGTAGGCTTAAACACTGGTATACACTGATTTATAAGGCCATATTGGGTAAAATGCCAATTTATCTCTGTTATTTTTTAGTCAGGTCAGTAAATAAATATCAATTACGGTCCCATTCTGATTTGCTTCTAACAGTACCAAAAATTAGAACAGGTCATGGTAGAAATAGTTTTAGTTACTTAGGTCCGTGGTCCTGGAATTCTCTCCTGAACATTTTAAAATGTAATGATCTAGTTTCGTTGGTGGAGTTTAAACACTTGATCGATGTATATATCATAGAAGAGTGTAATTATTTTTAGGCCAGCTGTTTTTAGTCAAGATGTTTGTGTTTTTAATATAATCTATAATTGTTGCACTGTATGTGTGTTTATAGTTTTGTTTAATGTTGTGTTAGTGTATGTAAGTTGTTTTGTCTGAAACATCGTTCCCTCTGCTGCTATTGGACAAGGTCTCTCTTGGAAAAGAGATGTTATCTCAATGAGAAAAAACTAAATATTACAGTAACTGCATTATATTATTGTGTGCTTATACCTGTGTATAAACACTGTAATTATTACAGTAACAGCATTATATTGACCTTGTCTTGGCTCAAAGTGGAGGAGAAATTGACTTTAGGGATGCATGATAAAAATCGGTAAGCATATCGGAATCGGACGATATTAGCTAAAAATGTCAACATCGGCCTGATGTCTAGTTTAACAGCGATGTGCAAAATCTATGTCAAAGCTGACGTGCGTACCTACAGAACGTAGATGATGTAATGACGCCACGAGAAATATAGCGCTACACGTGCAACACAGCATATGTAACCTAGCCCACAATGTCTGCTGTGTGGAGCAGGTGGTCAAGTCGAGCAGTCATTTGATAGAGTAAGAAAATCTCAGCGAGACAACTCAAAGGCGAAATCCATTAACGCCAAGATAATGAAATTCATTGCCCTTGACAATCAACCGTTCTCTGTCGTGGATGATGTTGGCTTTAACCGACTGGTTGAGCACCGGTACACACTACCAAGTAGGCTCTATTTTTCAGATGTTGCCCAACCGCAGTCACACAGTATTGTTGAAACCCACATTCATGAGCTACTTGCTATGGGCGTCACTGCTATTAGCTTCAGGACTGACATGTGGACCAGCGATGTCAGCCCCATGACCATGCGGAGTCTGACAGCACAGTGGGTCGACGAGGATCTCGTACTGAGGAAAGCCATATTGCGTTGCTCAAGAATGTGCTGGTTCTCATACCACTGCTGCCCTTTCAATGGCATTTGAGAACATGTTTGAAAAATGAACACACTCCTAGCACCATTCAAACAACTGACTGGAGAAATAAGCTCATAAACTGTGTCTGCAGCAGACGTGATACCCTCTGTCATGGTATTGAAACGCCTGCTCAAAAAAACTGCCAACAGACCGTCGGGTTAACTTGGAAAAGTACTCTACTAGAGGCTGTGAACAAGCGATTCGGTGGCATTCTCTCTGAGCCTCTTTACTGTGTCTCCACCATGCTGGATGCTAGGAACAAGGAGCGCTACTTCTTTAACAGGCTTTCTGTCTGAGCCTCTTTACTGTGTCGCCACCATGCTCGATGCTAGGTACAAGGAGCGCTACTTCTTTAACAGGCATTCTCTCTGAGCCTCTTTACTGTGTCTCCACCATGCTCGATGCTAGGTACAAGGAGCGCTACTTCTTTAACAGGCATTCTCTCTGAGCCTCTTTACTGTGTCTCCACCATGCTCGATGCTAGGTACAAGGAGCGCTACTTCTTTAACAGGCATTCTCTCTGAGCCTCTTTACTGTGTCTCCACCATGCTCGATGCTAGGTACAAGGAGCGCTACTTCTTTAACAGGCATTCTCTCTGAGCCTCTTTACTGTGTCGCCACCATGCTCGATGCTAGGTACAAGACCCGCTACTTCGATACAGACAAGAAACATGGTTAACGTGAAATGTTACATACACAGCTGGACAAGATGGAAACGGACACAGTGACAGTGCACATTGGAAGACAGGCCACGGACAGACAGAGCTGAAACTTCACTGCTTGACATGTATGATGAAGTCCTGGTTGAGACTGAAACGACTGAACAAATGAACAACGAAACAGCACAGCAAGTAAGTGAAAGAAATAGGTTTTGATTATGTTTTACTGGTAATGGGGACATCAGTAAATGTCAACAAAATAACTTTTTGGTCTGTGTGTGTGTGTTTCAACTATTTAACTGTATTAGAATGCTTAAACAGACGCTAATATATTGGATATCGCTATCGGCCAAAAATGTCATATCGGTGCATACCTAAATTGACTTCTTCACTACTTGTATTTGTGAGAAGTATTGACATGTTGAATACACCAAGCTGTCTGTTAAAACCACTGACACACAGCTCAGACACCCAGACTTTCCCCACAAGACATGCTACCAGAGGTCTCTTCACAGTCCCCAAGTCAAAGAACAGGCTATGGGAGGCACACAGTACTACATAGATGAACCCCATAGAGCCATGACTACATGGAACTCTATTCCACATCAGGTAACTGATGCAAACAGTAAAATTAGATTTAGAAAACAGATAAACATACACTTTATGGAACAGCGGGGACTGTGAAGCAACACAAACATAGGCACAGACATGCATACACACACGATAACATACTCACGATACACACACACACACACACACACACACACACACACACACACACACACACACACATATATATATACACCTGGCTTTTGTGTGGTAGTAGAGTAGGGGCCTGAGGGCACACACTTAACTTGTTGTGAAATGTAATGTTTTTAATTGTATATAACTGCCTTAATGTTGCTGGACCCCAGTTGGAGCAGCTGCTGCCTTGGTAGGAACGAATGGGGATCCGTAATAGGTTGCTACTACAGTAACCGAAACACCTATAGGATCATCTTCACGTAAAGCATAACAAACAAGTCTTTCATTCAGAGGAGGAGGCCTGTCACCAAGGCAGTCCCTTCAACTAACGGAGCTAATTGAAGTTCAGACACAGCTAATGCATGATGGATGGTAGAGGAGCCTGGTGGTGAGGTGGGGTGGGGTGTCTCGGGACTGGCTGGCATGAGATCACAAGCATTAATAGAGCTGAACCTTTCACTCTGCCACCTTGCCTGCCGCAGAAAGACATCTGTTGCCAGCAGGTATCCCCCTCCCTCCTTCAGCTCCATCAGACCAGACCAGGCTCACCCACCACTTCCTGCCCTGTTCCTTTAACGCAAGTATTCACACCCCCGTGACCTTTTCACACATTTTGTTGTGTAACAACTTGAATTTAAAATGGATTCAATTGAGATTTATTTTTGTCACTGGCCTACACACAATGTCAAAGTAGAAATAAGTCAAGCATGTTCATCAGTAAAAATGTGTTTAACAAATCACATACTAAATAACTTGCATGGACTCACTTTGTGTGCAATAATGGTGTTTAATGTGATTTGTGCTTAACATGACCACACATATACAATTATCTGTAAGGTCCCTCAGTGGAGCAGTGCATTTCAAACACAGATTCAACCACAAAGACCAGGGAGCCTCGCAAAGAAGGGCACCTATTGGTAGATGGGTAAAAAAATATATATATGGATAAGAGCGTCTGCTAAATGACTTAAATGTAAATGTATATATCCCTTTGAACATGGTGAAGTTATTAATTACTAATATTATTATTATTAATACACTAAGTACACTAAGTCACTACAAAGATACTGGCATCCTTCCTAATTCAGTTGCCGGAGAGGAAGGAAACCGCTCAGGGATTTCACCCGGAGGCTAAAAATGCCTTTTAAACTGTTAGAGTTTAATGGCTGTGATAGCAGAAAACTGAGGATGGATCGATAACATTGTAGTTACTCCACAATACCTACCTATATGAGAGTGAAAAGAAGGATGCCTGTACAGAAATCAAATATTCCAAAACATGCCTCCTGTTTGCAACAAGGCATTAAAGTTATACGCAAAAAATGTGGCAAAGTAATTAACTTTTTGTCCTGAATACAAAGTGTTATGGTTTGGGGCAAATCCAATACAACATATTACTGAGTACCACTCTACATATTTTCAAGCATATCGATTGCTGCATCATGTTATGGGCATGCTTGTAATAGTTAAGTACTGGGGTGTTTTTCAGGATAAAAAGAAACAGAACGGATCTAAGCACAGGTAAAATCTTAAAGGAAAACCTGGTTCAGTCTGCTTTCCACCAGACACTGGGAGATGAATTCACCTTTCAGCAGGACCATAACCTAAAACACAAGGACAAATATACACTGGAGTTGCTTACCAAGACAACATTGAATGTTCCTGAGTGGCAGAGTTACAGTTGACTTAAATCTGCTTGAAAATCAATGGCAAGACTTGAAAATGGTTGTCTAGCAATGATCAACCAAATTTGACAGAGCTTGAATAATTTTTTAAAGAATAAGTAGCAAATATTGTACAATTCACATGTGCAAGGCTTTTAGAGACTTACACAGAAACATGCATAGCTGTAATTACAGCCAAATGTGACTAACGTATTGACTCGGGGTGTGAATATTTAAGTACATTTACAAACATTTCTGAAAACATGCTTTCACTTTTTCATTATGTGATAGTGTGTAGATGGGTGAGAGAGAAAAAAAGATCTATTGAATCCATTTTGAATTAGGGCTATAAAAGAAAGAAATGTGGAATAAATCAAGGGGTATTTCTGAAGCCACTGTATACTGTATGCAGGCTGGCTAATTTGAGCGGTCTTCATCACGCCGGTTTGCTGGTGACAAATGGGTGCGGAACGCAACGCGGCAGATGGCCCGGCCTCCTCATCAATCTGAGGAGCCAGGCGGGTGATGGATGGTTCCTCGGGTGTAAACAGTCTTTAACGAGAGAGACAAGCAGAGACAAGCATCTTTTGTCATAAAGGCTGGTATATCGGTGCAGGAAAGAAATGGCATAAGCAAGGATTGAGAGCATATAGGTTTTATTCTATGACTGAATGTTTTTGGCTGAACAGTGAAAGGACATTTCTCTTGGTTTCAGTTCAGTTTAAATTCCACAGGAAAAATTATCTAAGAGTCTTATTGAGTTGTTTTCTACATCCTGAGACGTGCTTTTGGTATGATCGCCAAAACAAGTAACAGGCAAATGTCATCCTTCCATCACTACACTCAAATCAGTGTTTCTGGAGAGTATACAAAAGTGTTTCTGGAGAGTAAACAAAACAGTGTTTCTGGAGAGTAAACAAAACAGTGTTTCTGGAGAGTAAACAAAACAGTGTTTCTGGAGAGTAAACAACAGTGTTTCTGGAGAGTAAACAAAACAGTGTTTCTGGAGAGTAAACAAAACAGTGTTTCTGGAGAGTAAACAAAACAGTGTTTCTGGAGAGTAAACAACAGTGTTTCTGGAGAGTAAACAAAACAGTGTTTCTGGAGAGTAAACAACAGTGTTTCTGGAGAGTAAACAAAACAGTGTTTCTGGAGAGTAAACAACACAGTGTTTCTGGAGAGTAAACAAAACAGTGTTTCTGGAGAGTAAACAAAACAGTGTTTCTGGAGAGTAAACAACAGTGTTTCTGGAGAGTAAACAAAACAGTGTTTCTGGAGAGTAAACAAAACAGTGTTTCTGGAGAGTAAACAAAACAGTGTTTCTGGAGAGTAAACAACAGTGTTTCTGGAGAGTAAACAAAACAGTCAGTAAAATTATTGGTATTCAGACCTGGTGCTAAGAACTTATTCCTAACACTGACTAGAAACAACAATCACTGACTGCAATAGGTCACATCAATGTCACACAGACACCCCTAGAAACAACAATCACTGACTGCAATAGGTCACATCAATGTCACACAGACACCCCTAGAAACAACAATCACTGACTGCAATAGGTCACATCAATGTCACACAGACACCCCTAGAAACAACAATCACTGACTGCAATAGGTCACATCAATGTCACACAGACACCCCTAGAAACAAGATTGAGACACTGTGTGACATGGAGACGTCATCAACTCTCTGCCTTCGACTCCACCTACAGAATATACAAGTTACACTTCTTTCCAAAATAAACATTCTGGATACAGAGAACAGCGAAGGAGTGAGAGAGAATAAAAATTAGAGGAATCTCACTTTGCGACCACCAGTGTCTGCTATGAATAAATCCTAAAGGCTCGGCATTGCGGGCGATGAGAGAGAGAGAGAGAGAGAGAGAGAGAGAGAGAGATAGAAAACATTGGTGCATCTTTTACCTCAGAAGCCTGGAGAGGCCAGTCAGACTGCAGATAAAAATACTTCACCTCCCCATCTCCATGCCGACTGTGTAAGAGCTGATCTGAGGTCCAAACCTGACACCATTACCCCCCCCCCACCCCCTCATCACCATGCCGACTGTGTAAGAGCTGATCTGAGGTCCAAACCTGACACCATTACCCCCTCCACCTCCTCATCTCCATGCCGACTGTGTAAGAGCTGATCTGAGGTCTAAACCAGACACCATTACCCCCCTCCCCCCCACATCTCCATGCATTACTGTGTAAGAGCTGATCTGAGGTCCAAACCTGACACCATTACCCCCCACCCCTCCCCCACCTCCTCATCACCATGCAGACTGTGTAAGAGCTGATCTGAGGTCCAAACCTGACACCATTACCCCCCACCCCTCCCCCACCTCCTCATCTCCATGCCGACTGTGTAAGAGCTGATCTGAGGTCTAAACCTGACACCATTACCCCCTCCCCCACCTCCTCATCACCATGCCGACTGTGTAAGAGCTGATCTGAGGTTCAAACCTGACACCATTAACCCCCCCCGTCCCCCCACCTCCTCATCACCATGCCGACTGTGTAAGAGCTGATCTGAGGTCCAAACCTGACACCATTACCCCCCCCCACCCCCTCATCACCATGCCGACTGTGTAAGGGCTGATCTGAGGTCCAAACCTGACACCATTACCCCCCACCACCATGCAGACTGTTGAAGAGCTGATCTGAGGTCCAGACCTGACACCATAACCCCCCACCATGCATTACTGTGTAAGAGCTGATCTGAGGTCCAAACCTGACACCATTACCCCCCACCCCTCCCCCACCTCCTCATCACCATGCAGACTGTGTAAGAGCTGATCTGAGGTCCAAACCTGACACCATTACCCCCCACACACACATCTCCATGCATTACTGTGTAAGAGCTGATCTGAGGTCCAAACCTGACACCATTACCCCCCCACCACCACCTCATCACCATGCAGACTGTGTAAGGGCTGATCTGAGGTCCAAACCCGACACCATTATCCCCCCCACCCACCTCCTCATCACCATGCAGACTGTGTAAGAGCTGATCTGAGGTCCAAACCTGACACCATTACCCCCCCACACACACATCTCCATGCATTACTGTGTAAGAGCTGATCTGAGGTCCAAACCTGACACCATTACCCCCCCCACCACCACCTCATCTCCATGCAGACTGTGTAAGGGCTGATCTGAGGTCCAAACCTGACACCATTACCCCCCACACACACATCTCCATGCATTACTGTGTAAGAGCTGATCTGAGGTCCAAACCTGACACCATTACCCCCCCCACACACACACACACACACATCTCCATGCAGACTGTGTAAGGGCTGATCTGAGGTCCAAACCTGACACCATTAACCCCCCACCCACCTCCTCATCACCATGCAGACTGTGTAAGAGCTGATCTGAGGTCCAAACCTGACACCATTAACCCCCCCCACCCACCTCCTCATCACCATGCAGACTGTGTAAGAGCTGATCTGAGGTCCAAACCTGACACCATTACCCCCCCACCTCCTCATCACCATGCAGACTGTGTAATAGCTGATCTGAGGTCCAAACCTGACACCATTAACCCCCCACCCACCTCCTCATCACCATGCAGACTGTGTAAGAGCTGATCTGAGGTCCAAACCTGACACCATTACCCCCCCCCACACACATCTCCAAGCATTACTGTGTAAGGGCTGATCTGAGGTCCACACCTGACACCATTTCCCCCCCACCATGCAGACTGTGTAATAGCTGATCTCCTACTCCTCCAGGATGGCTCCCTCCTGACTCCCTATACACTTCCTACTCCTATACACAGTGCAGCACGACAGAAGTCACCCAGTGCATCACGACAGAAGTCACCCAGTGCATCGCGACAGAAGTCACCCAGTGCATCACGACAGAAGTCACCCAGTGCATCGCGACAGAAGTCACCCAGTGCATCACGACAGAAGTCACCCAGTGCATCGCGACAGAAGTCACCCAGTGCATCGCGACAGAAGTCACCCAGTGCATCGCGACAGAAGTCACCCAGTGCATCGCGACAGAAGTCACCCAGTGCATCGCGACAGAAGTCACCCAGTGCATCGCGACAGAAGTCACCCAGTGCATCACGACAGAAGTCACCCAGTGCATCACGACAGAAGTCACCCAGTGCATCGCGACAGAAGTCACCCAGTGCATCGTGACAGAAGTCACCCAGTGCATCGCGACAGAAGTCACCCAGTGCATCACGACAGAAGTCACCCAGTGCATCACGACAGAAGTCACCCAGTGCATCGCGACAGAAGTCACCCAGTGCATCGTGACAGAAGTCACCCAGTGCATCGCGACAGAAGTCTTTGATTATGTATGTGTGGAAAGCAGACTTCTCAACCAAACAGCTCGATTTGTACTTCAAAAACACACATGATTGACGAATAAAAGATGAAGGTCATTTGAGTGTACTGTCAGAAAAGGAGCTTCTGTGTTTTCATTTATTATAGAAGGAGAAGTCTTTGTTTGGCCCTTCACTCGATACTATATGAGAATTAGGCTCTTCATGCAGGCAGCCCCATTTTTATATTTGTTTTCCACTGGTATATTGACCAATCACGTCAGATCTTTTCAATCAGATATTTTTCAGAGCTGATCCGATTGGTAAAAAGATAAATTAGTGGGGACGGGGGAAAGATCAGAATTGGGCTGCCTATGTGAATAAAGATGGTGGCTGGGCACCTAGCGGTTAAGAGCTTTGGACAGGGAACCAAAAAAAAAGGTTGCTGGTTTGAATCCCTGAGCAGACGAGGTGAAAAAGCTGTCGATGTATTCTTGAGCAAGGCACTAAACCCTAATTGCTCCTGTATGTCACTCTGGATAAAAGCATCTGCTAAATGAAAGACCAACGGTTGAACACAGTTGGTGGCCACCGTGTGTTAGTGATCACCTGCTCAACATGTAGAATCGTTGGAACACAGCAGGTGGCCACCGTGTGTTAGTGATCACCTGCTCAACATGTAGAATCGTTGGGGAATTAACTGAAACTGGACAACCAATGTTCTGTGGTCAGAGGCGATAAAGTAGAACAACCCGTTCATTTTAAAGTACACTGGACCGTCGGTTACTCTGGTGTTCTCTCTAAAACACTGGAAGCAAATAGAAGAAAATATATATATTACCACAGACTCTGAATATAGTTTTTATTTATAATTTATACAAAAACTTCAACTGTATCCAAAATGTGCAATAAATCACAATCGTTTATTTTTCAAAAGAAAAAGACAATGTAAACTGACGTTGGTTCTCTTCTAAAAAAAAGGACTTACTAATAGCTAATGATTTTAACTGACTAAAACAGTTTACAAATTGCAAAAATCTACTTTGTTCTCCCAAGGTGATAAAAGTCATTGTGTGTACATACTTCAAAATGGCGACGTTCTCTTTCCCCATAGTTTAATACAAGAAAGGCAATATCATATTCATGAAGTAACACAAATGTGTAGAACACACAAAAACAAAAAAAACATTTTTTTTTTCAATTGTACCAAAGATGTCCATGATAGAAGCGAGAATAAACAAGATGGGGATAAAAACTGGTATTTACCAAATCATTGTAAACAATCACCTTCATTTGCAGAGATGCGCAACAAACAAACAATATAAAATGGGTGAAGCTTGTTCGCCAACTGCTAAACAACTTATGAATTTAAAAAAATGCTTCAGCAGTTTGAATAAGCATCAACCTCTAAAAGTCACACATAAGAAGGCAATGACTCAGTGATAATGAACAACACAAGTCACGGGGCTACTGAAGTATCATAGCAAAGAAACACCCATAATAAAGTCTCAGTGAGAGTTTAGCCAATTGGGGACCTGTTTGCCTGGCTCTGCCACACAATAAATCAAGGTTCGTACAGACAGTGGTAAGTCAAAATCAAGGACCTTTAAGTACTTTTTCAAGCACTAATAGTTATTTTCAAGGGTCATCAATCTGTAATAGTTCCTTTTATGCAATTGCTTCTAGTCACCACCTGATGGCAGTATAACACCACAACCTGATGGAAAAAAACAACTTACTATTTCATCACTACCTTACAAATTCTACTCAATAATACATTATTTCTCTACTTATGTATTACATACATGAACAGTAAGTTAGTACTGTTGTAATTTGAGTAGTGATGAGCAGAGTTTTGGGCAATGCCTAATGGTGAACACATTTCACATTACTACACAATTCCAGCTTTAGGACTATTGTGTTTTTAAATTGGGCATTTGGGAATCTACGACTTAATAGCTACGCCAAAGCATCCTGTTTACTGAATGGCAGCTCTAGAGTCGCGGGTCGGGAGAAGGTTGGGTGGGCTGTGTGAGGGGAAACGGCACCTGAATGGCAGCTCTAGAGTCGCGGGTCGGGAGAAGGTTGGGTGGGCTGTGTGAGGGGAAACGGCACCTGAATGGCCACCAGAACGGCAGGAGCACGGCGGCTGCTTAATAAAGATGAATTTCGCTGGCGATGCGCGAACGAGGCGGTTGGTAAAAACAAAAAGCTCTGGAAGTTGTTACAGAGAAAAAAGGTCACGATGTAGAACTGGCGCCGGTGCAGGGTGCAGCGTTGTCTTCCGCCCTTCATGAGGCTCTTCAGGGCCGATTCAGCCATGCTCGCCACGTCAAAGTCTGACGCATTGTTTTGCACCTTACACGGTATGGGTTGATTGGGTCCAGTGATGTAGTGGTACATTTCTTTTAAGGTAGGTAAACCTCAAAAATATAAAACCCGACATGTGACGTGTTGGTCCTATATTTCATGAGCTGAAATATAAGAACACAGAAATGTTCCATACGCACAAAAGGCAGGATCTAATCTACATTTGCCCAGCGTTTTAGCTATCGATGTGACGTTTAGTGAGACATAAATCAGTCAGTTCTGCACCAGCCTGGCTGAGTGGCTGGTGTGGTCACCTGGCAACTAGAGCGCCAAACGTGAGGAAATAACACTGTACTCTGCCTGGTAATTAATATGCAAGACCAATACATTTAAAAATACATATTTTTCTTAAACATATTTGATCAAATACTTCATGTACCAACTGGAGAAATTGTCTGATTTTCAAGGTATTCCAGTACTTGAATTTCAGAGTGCCAAATTCAATTACTTTAAGCACCTCAAGCACTTTGTCCGGACCCTGAATAAAATGTTTTAAAAAATACAACTAAGCATACATTCGTCAAACAATTAAACATTTTCATTTCACATTTGTTTTCTTCAATTCAATGTCCCACATTCTAGTCATCGTTGTTCCTTGATAACCTAGCAACAGTCTTAGTGATGAAACTGCTGTCTTACCCTTTGTATCCCATAGACATAATAACAAAATTCAGTTCATTTCATTAACAGGTACCCCACCTGTGTGTGCTCAGGAGAAATCATACGTTGGACTGTGTGTTGTGACTTGTTTTAATGCCGTCATTCCAGGGACAATATTAGTAAGGGGAAACAATGGAAATTCACCGGTGAGGAACCGTGCCCAAAAACGTGGCTTCATCTTCAAGCAAGTAGAGTTTACCTTGCTAAAACATGCATACAGCCATTCCCTTGGTATAACCTCTCTCACACAGCCATTCCCTTGGTATAATCTCTCTCACACACAGCCATTCCCTTGGTATAACCTCGCTCACACACAGCCATTCCCTTGGTATAACCTCTCTCACACAGCCATTCCCTTGGTATAACCTCTCTCACACAGCCATTCCCTTGGTATAACCGCTCACACACAGCCATTCCCTTGGTATAACCTCTCACACACAGCCATTCCCTTGGTATAACCTCTCACACACAGCCATTCCCTTGGTATAACCTCTCACATAGCCATTCCCTTGGTATAACCTCTCACATAGCCATTCCCTTGGTATAACCGCTCACACACAGCCATTCCCTTGGTATAACCGCTCACACACAGCCATTCCCTTGGTATAACCTCTCTCACACAGCCATTCCCTTGGTATAACCTCTCTCACACATAGCCATTCCCTTGGTATAACCTCTCTCACACAGCCATTCCCTTGGTATAACCTCTCTCACACAGCCATTCCCTTGGTATAACCTCTCTCACACATAGCCATTCCCTTGGTATAACCTCTCTCACACATAGCCATTCCCTTGGTATAACCTCTCTCACACACAGCCATTCCCTTGGTATAACCTCTCTCACACACAGCCATTCCCTTGGTATAACCTCTCTCACACACAGCCATTCCCTTGGTATAACCTCTCTCACACACAGCCATTCCCTTGGTATAACCTCTCTCACACAGCCATTCCCTTGGTATAACCTCTCTCACACACAGCCATTCCCTTGGTATAACCTCTCTCACACAGCCATTCCCTTGGTATAACCTCTCTCACACATAGCCATTCCCTTGGTATAACCTCTCACAGACAGCCATGTCCCTGGTGTAACCTGCAGGTAACAAACACCCTTCTAGTCTACAAAATGACAGAGTTTAATGTCACAAGTCACAGGAAATAAAACGAATATTCGAAAGTCCTTGCACACAGAACACCCAGCTGGTGATGGTGACATAACGGAGCAGAACAATCCTTCTACACCAGACTGACATCATTCCCTACATCCTTCATTCCTATACATTTCAAAACAATAAAAATGCCAACAAATCTTTATGCAACACTTTTGAAACATGCCGACAACGTCTGCTCTTATCTACCCTCTGCTATCCGGGTGTCATGGTAACCACCTTAGATACCAACAGATATTTACTACCTAGGCCTAGAGTATACATATCTACCAGCGTCTGCTCTCATCTACCCTCTGCTATCCGGGTGTCATGGTAACCACCTTAGATACCAACAGATATTTACTATCTAGGCCTAGAGTATACATATCTACCAGCGTCTGCTCTCATCTACCCTCTGCTATCCGGGTGTCATGGTAACCACCGTAGACACCAACAGATAGTTACTACCTAGGCCTAGACTATACATATCTACCTACCAAAGTTGTCGGAGATCCTTTTAACATATGTAAACCTATGATTCCTTGTCAAAGTATCTGTTTAGAAAGCACTTGCATAGCATACAGTGTATTCTTCTGTCCCTTTTGTTCTGATACAAAACAGCCCAGCCAGACTGTGAATATGTAGGTTAACATTGACAGTAAGCATGACAGTGGATCCATTTTAAAATGTCAAACTGGAAAACTGCCCATGAAGTCGAGAGTATGACAGCGTGACATCACTCATGCAAGTCATTGGGCAAACTTCCCACAAAAGCCTCAATCTCATTCTCCATGGAGCAGGACATTACTGCACTGGGAGGGAATTCTGTCATGTACATCTCCCCTCCCACTCTCCTTGCGACCTCCCAAATATGAGGAAGGGGATCCAATCATCTATTCTGACCCCCCCCCCCCCCCCGCAAATGCCTCGACCTAAGCAGCCCCATTTTTGAGATTCCCTTTCACAAGGTTTCCTTAAAATGTGTTTAGTGATAAATGTTAGTCTAGAAATGAAAATGAGACTTCCCCTTTTTACAGTCGATACTCCCGTCCTGTGTACCGAGTTGGCCCAGGTCTCTACAGCGTCTGACCATTCAAACACCCTTCATGCACACAGAGCTAAGCATAGGGCAGCTTTTTCTGACACTCCTAATACAAGGAGCAGTTAATAAAGGTTTATCTTCAAGTTAATTACTTACTGATATTTTCCTTTAAAAAGCGATGATATTGACGCATGCGTATCAAGTTGAAGTGCATGACGACATAGAAACTAGCCTGTATCTTTCCTAATAGTACCATTATAGTGGGAGAGAGAAAGATGTCTACATGCACCCACATACAGCTTACACTTCTTATTAGCAGTTGTCATTAACCAACTTGATGGATGACAAATAAGGTTGAATTAACCCTGTTTTAAGAACTCAGAAATTAAGAGGATAAAATTGTTTAATCCAAAAAAAATATATATAATAATTGTTTGTCAAAAGATATGCCCCACTGTGTTTAGAGTTGTTGGGAGATGTTTCAAAAATAAATAGCCAAATGAAGAATAAATGTAAAAAATATCTGACTGGATATGCATTTCATTATGGTTTCATTAAAAGCTGGCTTGGGTTTGACATCTTAAAAGGCTGCCGTGAATTAAATGAAATGTATATTTTAAATCTGTACATTTCAGTCAGAAGGCAAAAACACATTGACGTTATTCAGAAGGCTGAGCTTGCCATTCTAGCGTTTACAGTTTACTACAGCAACTGGGGAGAGAAATATTGATCTTTCGATCTCACTGCTGATAAATGTTGTTAGCTGTAACTTAGTCACGCTGCACACTTCCTGACAGATTCTATGATATGTCACTCTGGAGGCGTGGCCACAATGACTTAACCCTTTATCTGATAAATGTTGTTAGCTGTAACTTAGTCACGCTGCACACTTCCTGACAGATTCTATGATATGTCACTCTGGAGGCGTGGCCACAATGACTTAACCATAACTGGGAAAACAGAGATGCTATGATAAGTCTCTCTGGAGGCTTGGCGACAATCCTTTAACTGAGAAACGGAGGACTGGACACTAACAAAAATAACCAAAGGGCAATCTGAAATGACACCCTATGTAGTGCACTACTTTAAGCTAGTGCTCCGGGCAAAAGTAGTGCACAACATACATAATAGGGTTCAATTTCGGACATCCCTGGACACAAACAAAGAGCCAATGGAACCCAATCGATCGTATCCAAACTACAGATGTCTGTAAACCTTTGTTGAATCTCTTAAACTGAACCCAAAAGTGCAAGTTGCTAACGTTGTCTGTCCCATCTCACGTCTGTGTCAACCGAGTCAGTAGTGCTTCTCCTGCAGGTAGTCTTTCATCTTGTTGGGCAAAGGCAGGTTCTGAATTAGGTCAATCCTGGTATACTGTCTAATCACAAACCGACACAGGTACTGCAGAGAGCGCACGTGCATAAACCGAGACACGGGATTGGTCAGCCTGACGGGGTAGGTGGCGGACCCTGGTAAGCGAGATCTAGAATAACAGAAGGCTCCGTTCTCAGAGTCTTTGACGGAGAATTCTATCAGGTCCACCATGGACGTGTGTCCCTCCACATCAGGCTGCTCATAGAAGCTGAAGCGTCCGTTGGAGTGTTCGATTCGGGTGTGGAGGGTCTTGGTCTGGGAGCGGAAACTAAGGCTGAGGAGGTACCGGTCGTCCGAGCTGTCCCTGACCAGAAACGAGCCGTCAGGCAGGTTGACCAGCTTCTCCTCAGCCTCCCAGCGTGTGATAGGTCCCCAGTACCAACCCTGCCTGGCTAGCTTCTTCAGCTCCTCAGTCAGGCTGGTTACTACCATTGGTCCACTGCTCCGGACTGAGTCATACAGCCGACTCACCCCTGGAGCAGAGTCGAGGTCAAAGTTCAGGTGTTGCCTCAACCGGGCCACCACGTGGCCATCTGCCCCGCCGAACCTGGAGTAAGTCCTGGAGATGATGTTGCTGGGTAACGCGGGCAGGAGAGGGGAGCGCTGGGGAGGAGCGGGGTGTTGTTGAGCGTTGACCCTGTCCCTGCAGCTATGGAGCATCACACCGTTAGAGCCGATGAAGAGGCCGTTCACCGACTGTGATTCCACGAAGAGGTCCGCTGGAAGGTTCCGGTTCAGACTCACCAGATCCTGGTCCTCCTGACTCTGGTGGTCAGCGTGGAGGGAGCTACTGTCCGCCTCCGTCACCACCTCCATGGGCGAGGACCTGCCCAGGCAGAAGGAGTGGGGGACAGAGTGGGACCCCTCTGGGTACATCCCCTCCTCTAAAGGCATGGTGTACTGAATGTAGTCCTGCGGCGTGAGGCCCAGGACTACAGGCACGTGTTTGTCACTGTTCAGGTCTCCGTTCTGCGGCTCCTGGAAGATGTTCTCCATCTGAAAGTCATGGTGGCGGAACTCCTTCCTCACGCCATTCAGGTCTGGGCTGGGGGAATGGACCACGGCTTTAACCTTCACCTCCATTTTGATGCAGGCCTCATCTGAAACGACAGGCCGCAGGGGCCAGGGAGACGGGCTGTAATGGTGGCTACGGAGCGACGCTGATCGTAACGGACGCTGGGCCTTGACCTCGTTGAAGCTGATTGGGACCGAGGAGGAGGAGAAGGTGTCATCATCGTCAGCCGACCCCATGGCTAATGAGCCACCTTTGACCTTGGTCTTCTGCTTGACCGACAGCCTCCTCTTCAGCGAACCCATCAGGCTCTCGCTCTTAGACCGGCCCTTGTTGTGTCCCGCCTTCTCCTCTCCCACATCACCAATTCCCAGGTTGCAGCCCGCAAGATCTTTAGTGTAGCAGCCCCCGAAGAGCGATTCCTCCTTGGAGAAGTCGGCCGCTAGCGAGGGCTGCTGGAGCATGACAAAGTCCCCCCCTCCTTCCTCCTTGACCTTGATGTTGAGGGACTTGCGGATGGTGTTAAGGCTGATTTTCTTCATTCTGAACGGCCCTCCTTGGCAGGGGCGGCTACTCTCCTCCTGGAGTCCTGAAGACGGTGCTGCTATCCACAGAGTCCTCCCATCAGGCTGGAGACAGCTGGTCATACACACTGCAGAGCGCTCATCCCCTTAGAGAAAACACAAATAAAAATCACTACAGTTCCACTTTATTTTTTTTCTTCATAATACAGTAATTTAAGTGTTTCTCGTACCAAATAATGTGTTTCTATAATTAATGGGTGGGCCTACAGTTCCTCTACCGACATTATATTGGTAATCAATACCCTCGTTCAATGCAGATAATCCTGGTACAACACAGGCACGCCTCTACAGACGTTTGACACACCCTGATGTTTACTGATAAGCTTACCCATGTATTATCTGTGCACAGTGTACAAAGTGATTACTCACCATTGCATGACTAGAATTGGTGACTCAGTTGGACTAACGTTCCATCAGCATTCCCTTGCTCTAGAAAAAAAATAAAAATGTGATCATGTTGAATCTGATAGCAATATCACGGGGATTTAAAAATAGACCTACATTTGTTTGTAGGTACAACTATGAATGTCACCAACCACAGTGACATTGCTGAATCATTTTCTGAAGAGGTTTCTGCTATCGTTCACCTGGGGTCTTTACACGTCTCTTTTACAGTGTTCATCATGCTATTGTTGGCTAAATATTATTTACACACTGTTTCAAAATTAAATGGTGTTGTTAGATAGCCATTTAAAATATGAACAGAATGAATGCCCATAACTAGGTATCGGTAGATATGTAGCTTAGGCCCTTCTCATTGCTTTAAAAAAAAAGTCAGCTAGTTTATTGATTACGTTTCTAGCCTCAGAAGGTCATGTTTTGACAACACATACAGTAGTTGCCATCCAAACAACCACACCTGAAATCATAGGTAGCTAACTACACTGAACAAACATATAAACGCAACATGTTAAGTGCTGGTCCCATGTCTCATGAGCTGAAATAAAAGATCCCAGAAATGTTCCATATGCACACAAAAAGCTTATTTCCCTCAAATGTTGTGCACATCTTTGTTTACATTTCTGTTAGTGAGCATTTGTCCTTTGCCAAGATAATCCATCCACCTGACAGGTGTGGCATATCAAGACTGATTAAACAGCATGATCATTACATGGTGCCCCTTGTGCTGGGGAAAGCCAAGGCATCTCTAAATTATGCAGTTTTGTCACACAACGCCACAAGTTGAGGGAGCGTGCAATTGGCATGCTGACTGCAGGAATGTCCACCAGAGCTGTTGCCAGAGAATTGAATGTTCATTTCTTTACCATCAACTGCCTCAAACTTAATTTGAGAGAATTTGGCAGCATGTCTGACCGGTCTCACAACCACGTGTATTATCGTGTGGGTGAGAAGTTTGCTGATGTCAAAGTTGTGAACAGAGAGCCCCATGGTGGTGGTGGGGTTATGGTATGGGCAGGCATACATTTTTAAGGTGTCTGACCAACAGATGCATATTTGTATTCCCAGTCATGTGAAATCCATAGACTAGGGGGCTAATGTATTTATTTTTCATTGACTGATTTCCTCAGCAAAATATTTGAAATTGTTTCATTTTGGTTCAGTTTAATTGCATTGCTATTAAATAATTGGCCGTGGTGTTAAACGGCATGGTCTTGTGTGTGCCAGCTGCCAAATTAACAATGTTAGCTAATAACTAGTTAGCCATTTGGGCCTACTACAGTCTTTAGTTCTGCTAGCCATCTAGCTAACTAGCCATGTTTACATTGGTAAATCGTTCAGAGAGGACTGTAACATGATGAATCATAGCTAGGTATGCTAAAAACCGACGTCAGTTTCGCATTGACAGCTGAATATCAATGTAGTAAACCGCTAGTTAACAAAATGTTAATATTGTGGCGACACGTAATACTGAATTTAGCGGTCTGGTCAACCAAGTTAGCTCACCTAGCCAAATAACCTTACTATAGCTAGCTAACTTGGCTGCCTAGCTACATTCATTAGCTATGTGTTTATGAAATAATCTGTAATAATGTATATTTGGGTACTTACTTCGTTAGATGAACATCTGCATACGTGGTAATGTACACTTGAATAGTTTTTTTTTCTCCGAAATCTGAAAATGGAGCTAACGTGAGCTATTTTAGGCCGGAACCGAGCTGAGCTAGCTACTTAGTTTAGCCAGTCAAACACATTTCGTGGAAGCAACTGTATCCAGCTAGCTATAAAAATAAAACAAAAGTGTGTTGCAACGGTTCCCCGTTTTAGCTTTGGCTATTTATGTTGTATTGTAGTACTTCAACAACAATCTATTTATTTAAATACTTTCTGTCGCCCTCTTCTTCTCTCCTTCTGGTGCCTGTTGAATTGTGGGAGAGAGCAAGCTGATAAATACAGCGAATCACATCCAGCCTCCCAGGCTGCTGGTGTATGAAACCATTTCTAGCTGGAGAATGGGTCACAGAATGGTGTGTGTAATACAAATAATGTTATTCTATTGGCCTACACATGCCCAAGACCAATGAATACAGAACACAAACACACACTGGGGAAAAGAAAGCAATGAACATGTCAAATAGGATTTTTTTTTTAAATTAATGTTGACTGTTTGGTTCTATTACCTGTTGCGCTCACCATACCATTCTGTTTGGCTCTCAGAATGCACATCATACACCCATTCAAATGCCAAGCCCTGAAGGATGTTACCTTTATTTTAACTAGGCAAGTCAGTTAAGAACAAATTCTTATTTTCAATGACAGCCTAGGAAAAGTGGGTTAACTGCCTGTTCAAGGGCAGAATGACAGATGTGTTCCTTGTCAGCTCAAGGATTTGAACTTGCAACCTGTTGGTTACTAGTCCAATGCTCTAACCACTAGGCTACCCTACTTACAACTAGTAATAATATTTTCCATGCCAATATTATGAGTACATTTTCTGTCACCCGCAAAACGGACTATTTCTTTTCCCCAAAGCAGTGTTACTTAGAAAATGATGCAATTAAGCGAATCCTAATTTGTATTCCGAAACATATCATATTGGGCTGTCCAATTTTTCCAAACTGTTTTTCTGAGTTACCTTATATCAGAGCTACCAGCTCAAACTTGATCTAATTAGTGGACTAATTAGTGTCAGTTTTGTTTTAAAGTGGCTCTAACTGTGTTTACTGCTGCTGGCCTAATTTGGGCCATACACTGTTGGTCATTATTATATTTAGTCTGCGCTGTTAAAGTGTCAAGCTCATACAAGGCAGACTGGCTTAGAGGTGCAGACAGGCCCTGTGCTAACACAGTCATTACTGAACCCTATTAGGGCTGATCAAGCTCCCTAAACTTGATATGGGCAGAGAGGGAGGTGGTAGTGGTGTGTGCGTGTGTGTGTGTGTGTGTGTGTGTGTGTGTGTGTGTGTTGGGTAGGACAGGGAGAGTTTATGCGGTTTCATAGGGCACAAGCACCACGGACACCGCCAGCAGCAAACCGGAGTGCCATGGTTTGACACATCTAATTAGACCTGACAAACAAAGTGTTTCTCTAGTGATGGGCTATTTACTCCCTGGCAGAATGAGTAAACATGTTGCTATTAGCAAAAAAGTGGTGTTACATTTATTTGAGCGAAATCAAGCAGTTTTTGTAAATGTATATTATAACTGGGTTAAAATGTATTCTTTTGTATCAAATTAATTCTGAAGATTTCAATAGACTATCATAATTTGATGAGAGATTAAATATTAACAGGATTATTGGCTGAATAGCACTGCAACGTACAAGGTAAATGGGATTTAGGGAGCATTTATGTCTATGACAAGATCATAGACATATTGAATGTATGTATAAGTACAGGAAGCTAAAAAGAAAATGTAAAATCAGAACAACAACTAAGGAAACCTGTCTTTTAATGAGATACCTCTACACAAGGGGCACATTCTTCTTCCTTTGTCTCATCTTAATTCCAAATGAAAGCTGCATCAGCCATAAATTATTTGCTCAATCGGTCTGCGGCTTCCTTCAACTTGACTCAGATCCATAGACTTGACTGCTCTGCCGAGGGGGTTTGTCGGGGGTCCCAAGGTGCCCATCCTCATATCCTCAACACTTGCAGCAGAGCGTAAGACGTCTACAGCAGGCATGTCAAGCAGAGACGGCGCCGCTGGGAGCACTTGGGTTTTTTGTTTCAGGAATTACTAAGGAATAACACAGTGTGCGACTCTGCACCATGCCAGTGCCCGCCCTCATGCAGCATGCTCCCTCTCTCAATGCAGGCAGCTAGGGACCTGTATTGAATGGATCATGTTTACCTTTTTCAGGCCTACTACTAGGTTTTGTTCTATAGAACCTTTTATGTTTTTTTCCAGCCGGCGAGAGCAGTTCTGCTGGTTGTTTAGGATTCAGCGGTCGACCCTGTGCTAAATCAGTCCTTCAAGTCGCCCCAGCTCTCCTACGGGAGAGGTTGTAAGAGGTCTTGGAGGATTGGGCATTAATTACATTTACAACAGTTGTATCCACACTGAATGTAATGAGTCAGCTATAGTAAGACATGAGATGAATGAAAATACTGTATGTTCTGTGAAGGAAAAAGGGAAAGAAGATGTCATCCATATTTGCTTAAAAGGATCGATGGGTTCCCCGCGGGACGGTTGAGTTAACGTAGGCTAATGTGATTAGCATGAGGTTGAGCTAACGTAGGCTAATGTGATTAGCATGAGGTTGAGCTAACGTAGGCTAATGTGATTAGCATGAGGTTGAGCTAACGTAGGCTAATGTGATTAGCATGAGGTTGAGCTAACGTAGGCTAATGTGATTAGCATGAGGTTGTAAGTAACAAGAACATTTCCCAGTACAAAGAAATATCTGATATTGGCAGAGAGCTTAAATTCTTGTTAATCTAACTGCACTGTCCAATTTACAGTAGCTATTACAGTGAAAGAATACCATGTTATTGTTTGAGGAGAAAGCACAGTTATGTATTAAAAAAACAATTAGGCACATTTGGGCAGTCTGGACACAATATTTTGAAAAGAAATGCAATGGTTCATTGGTTCCTACATTAATTTCACATTTCCACAAACTTCAAAAAATATGCATATCCTTGCTTCAGGTGTTGAGCTAGGCAGTTAGATTTGGGTATGAACATAAGCGTTTTTTTAAATGCGTTTTTTTGGTGGGAAATGCCTTCTCAAACATGTGAACTTTCATGTGCCTTAATTAATAATAAACTTGTTTGCCATCTGTGAATATGAATAAACTTGTTTAATTACAAGCCTAGTTGATTTAGCCAAAGGAAACATCAGCAACCTTCCTGCTAGCCATGATTGGCTAAGATAATGAGTGGGCTGGACATCCCGAGAGATGAGTTTGGATTGGTCTGCCATATATCATCCTTCTGTCTATTTGAGCTGCTCTGTATGTCTAGGTAATCCTATCTAACGCTGCTATTTAAAAACATGTTTTGTGTATTAAAAGTGCAAAAGTGTTGCTCTCCACTTTCTGGAGGACTGAGTTTTGAAATCAGTGGAATTAGAGTATGATAGCTAAGGAGGTAGAGAAAACACCTGTCTCCGGATTACAAAACTAAGGGCAACCATGGCATCCGACAGCAGACGCATCGAACCATGAATTATCTATACGGGTAAGATAGTCTAGCTAGCTAAATTTTCAGATATTACACGTTTTATAACTTTGACAGAAAGAGCCATTTGCTTGGCTAGCTATAGCCGAATGTTAGCTAGCATTGAACCTGGTTGGTTAGCTAGCTAACATTGAACCTGGTTGGTTAGCTAGCTAACATTGAACCTGGTTGGTTAGCTAGCTAACATTGAACCTGGTTGGTTAGCTAGCTAACATTGAACCTGGTTGGTTAGCTCGCTAGCATTGAACCTGGTTGGTTAGCTACCTACAGATTCATGCAGGGTAGTAACATCGTGAGTTATGATTATAGTTAATTATTTACCTAGCTAGCTAACGTTATGTGTATGACCTTATTATTCGTATCTCAGAGCCATTTGCTTAGCTAGTTATAGCCTAATGTTAGCTAGCTAACATTGAACCTGGTTGGTTAGCTACCTGCAGATTCATGCAGGGTAGTAACGTCATGAGTTGGGATTATGGTTCATTGAATACCTAGATAGCTACATGTCTTAACAAGACTCCACCATGCAAGTAACCATTTTGGGTACGTTCGTAAATTCAGTCTGGCCATCTACTCCGATTTCAGAGTACTCTCGTCAGAGAGAGCAGAATAACTGGTGAATGAATTTACGAACGCTCATCACCCGTTGCATATGTCCTGCGTCAGAAAACGTAGATCTGCAATAAAGCATAATTAAATTGTTGACAGCAGCACAGTTACAGTCACCAACACTATATGAACATATGAAAATACTATATGAAAATAATATGAAAATAGCCTAACCATCACTGCTAGGGCGAGTTAAATGGTCAGAGAGGGGTGTTCTCTCATTGTGTGCCTGGAAGTAGCTAGCAAGTTAGCCAGTTAGCTTGGGTGCTTGACTGCCGTTGTAAGGTCAGAAAGTACAGCTCAACCCTACTGACCAAATACTTATTTTCCACCATAATTTGCAAATAAATTCATAAAAAATCCTACAATGTGATTTTCTGGATTTTTTTTCTCATTTTGTCTGTCATAGTTGAAGTGTACCTATGCCTCTCTCATCTTTTTAAGTGGGAGAACTTGCACAATTGGTGGCTGACTAAATACCTTTTTGCCCCACTGTATGTATGTATGTATGTATGTATGTATGTATGTATGTATGTATGTATGTATGTATGTATCCCCAAGGGTACGTGAACAGCTGTATCAACAAGACAATGTTGTAACCACCAACAAGTCAACATGAGTTGACAATAGCTGGAGATTGCAACTCACACACTGCTTTTAACACTGCGTGAGCAAATGTTTGCAGTTGTGTAAGTGTGATTTTAACCTGGTGAGCATTCAAAGCACAGAATCCTAGCTAACTCAACAGCATCACATGACTACTCAAACCATGTATACACGTGTACTCAATGATAGAGCCTACACATCAATAGCAGGTCAGCCTGGTGATACATGTAATCACAAAACAAACGTGTTTACCTTTTCATCACATCGACTTCACACCTATGAAATTGATGGTCAGGGCTTCAGATAATGCCGAAACAAGATGGGACAATGAGTTTAACATCAAAGGGTTACCACGACAATGAGGCCTGTATATGACATCACATAACCATAGGCTGGTGTTCTGGAGCTTTTCTATGTGCAGGGATAATGTTCGTTTTTGGTGTAAAATAAATGTGAAGGAAATCAACCTACAATTGATAATGTGAACAGTGCACCTAAGTCAGACAGACAACCATGGGAAAACTGAACAAACAAATCATTGCGCTTGTCTCAAGGTTGGCATCCGCTCAGAGCCAAATGCGAAGGTTTGAACATCAGGCTTGGGGGCAATGAGTCGGCAGACTTTTGACCAAAAGAAGGGTGATTACAACAACGATGAGGCTCAGCGAGAGACAAGGGCAGATGACTCACAACAGCATTTATTTGAAGTGAAGCTTTGCTCCCTGCACACTACTGACACGAATGACTGATCCAACAGACACACTGACTGGCTGCGAAACAGGGGAACGGGCGTAAGGGGAAACATTTAACAGAC
The DNA here is from genome assembly GCF_034236695.1 of Oncorhynchus nerka. Lineage (NCBI taxonomy): Eukaryota > Metazoa > Chordata > Actinopteri > Salmoniformes > Salmonidae > Oncorhynchus > Oncorhynchus nerka. Next base: position 11,952,930 of record NC_088401.1, on the reverse strand, counting down.
CAGCCTCAGTCATCAAAGGCCACACACAGTCTGACTTTTCAGTAAGGTATTTTACATCCAGATAAAGAGGAACCCCCCCTCTCTCTCTCTCTTCTGGGTGAAGAATCTCCCTCAGAACAACACCACTCAAATGCCCTTAGAATTCCATCAGAGCTGAGGTTGTGTTCTTGTTGGACATCCGTTTATGGAAACGTGTTGCTGTTCTCTCAGCATGCCCAGCCTCTATTCTCTCAACATGCCCTGTCTCTATTCTCTCAACATGCCCAGCCTCTATTCTCTCAACATGCCCTGCCTCTATGCTCTCAACATGCCCAGCCTCTATTCTCTCAACATGCCCTGTCTCTATTCTCTCAACATGCCCAGCCTCTATTCTCTCAACATGCCCTGCCTCTATGCTCTCAACATGCCCTGTCTCTATGCTCTCAACATGCCCAGCCTCTGTTCTCTCAACATGCCCAGCCTCTATTCTCTCAACATGCCCAGCCTCTATGCTCTCAACATGCCCAGCCTCTATTCTCTCAACATGCTTTGTCTCTATGCTCTCAACATGCCCAGCCTCTATTCTCTCAACATGCCCAGCCTCTATGCTCTCAACATGCCCAGCCTCTGTTCGCTCAACATGCCCAGCCTCTATGCTCTCAACATGCCCAGCCTCTATGCTCTCAACATGACCAGCCTCTATTCTCTCAACATGCCCTGCCTCTATGCCCTCAACATGCCCAGCCTCTATTCTCTCAACATGCCCAGCCTCTATGCTCTCAACATGCCCAGCCTCTATTCTCTCAACATGCCCAGCCTCTATGCTCTCAACATGCCCAGCCTCTATTCTCTTAACATGCCCTGTCTCTATGCTCTCAACATGCCCAGCCTCTATTCTCTCAACATGCCCAGCCTCTATTCTCTCAACATGCCCAGCCTCTATGCTCTCAACATGCCCAGCCTATATTCTCTCAACATGCCCATCCTCTATTCTCTCAACATGCCAGCCTCTATTCTCTCAACATGCCCTGTCTCTATGCTCTCAACATGCCCAGCCTCTATGCTCTCAACATGCCCAGCCTCTATGCGCTCAACATGCCCAGCCTCTATTCTCTCAACATGCCCTGCATCTATGCTCTCAACATGCCCTGCCTCTATGCTCTCAACATGCCCTGTCTCTATGCTCTCAACATGCCCAGCCTCTATTCTCTCAACATGCCCAGGCTCTATGCTCTCAACATGCCCTGCCTCTATGCCCTCAACATGCCCAGCCTCTATTCTCTCAACATGCCCAGCCTCTATGCCCTCAACATGCCCAGCCTCTATTCTCTCAACATGCCCAGCCTCTATGCTCTCAACATGCCCAGCCTCTATGCCCTCAACATGCCCAGCCTCTATGCCCTCAACATGCCCAGCCTCTATGCTCTCAACATGCCCAGCCTCTATGCTCTCAACATGCCCAGCCTCTATGCCCTCAACATAACCAGCCTCTATGCCCTCAACATAACCAGCCTCTATGCCCTCAACATGCCCAGCCTCTATGCCCTCAACATGCCCAGCCTCTATGCTTTCAACATGCCCAGCCTCTATGCTCTCAACATGCCCAGCCTCTATGCTCTCAACATGCCCAGCCCTCAACATGCCCAGCCTCTATGCTCTCAACATGCCCAGCCTCTATGCTCTCAACATGCCTAGCCTCAATGCTCTCAACATGCCCAGCCTCTATGCTCTCAACATTCCCAGCCTCTATGCTCTCAACATGCCCAGCCTCTATTCTCTCAACATGCCCAGCCTCTGTTCGCTCAACATGCCCAGCCTCTATGCTCTCAACATGCCCAACCGCTATGCTCTCAACATGCCCAGCCTCTATGCTCTCAACATGCCCAGCCTCTGTGCTCTCAACATGCCCAGCCTCTATTCTCTCAACATGCCCAGCCTCTATGCTCTCAACATGCCCAGCCTCTATGCTCTCAACATGCCTAGCCTCTATGCTCTCAACATGCCCAGCCTCTATGCTCTCAACATTCCCAGCCTATATGCTCTCAACATGCCCAGCCTCTATGCTCTCAACATGCCCAGCCTCTGTTCGCTCAACATGCCCAGGCTCTATGCTCTCAACATGCCCAGCCTCTATGCTTCAACAAGCCCAGCCTCTATGCTCTCAACATGCCCAGCCTCTATGCGCTCAACATGCCCAACCTCTATGCGCTCAACATGCCTAGCCTCTATGCGCTCAACATGCCTAGCCTCTATGCTCTCAACATGCCTAGCCTCTATGCTCTCAACATGCCCAGCCTCTCTGCTCTCAACATTCCCAGCCTCTATGCTCTCAACATGCCCAGCCTCTATGCCCTCAACATGCCCAGCCTCTATGCTCTCTACATGCCCAGCCTCTATGCTCTCAACATGCCCAGCCTCTATGCTCTCAACATGCCCAGCCTCTATGCTCTCAACATGCCCAGCCTCTATGCTCTCAACATGCCCAGCCTCTATGTCTCAACATGCCCAGCCTCTATGCTCTCAACATGCCCAGCCTCTATGCTCTCAACATGCCCAGCCTCTATGCTCTCAACATGCCCAGCCTCTATGCTCTCAACATGCATAGCCTCTATGCTCTCAACATGCCCAGCCTCTATGCTCTCAACATGCCTCTTTCAACATACATATTTTAACCTTTATTTATTTACCTTTATTTAACTAGGCAAGTCAGTTAAAATAACAAATTCGTATTTACAATGACGGTCAAGGAACAGTGGGTTAACTGCCTTGTTCAGGGGCACAACGACAGATCTTTACCTTGTCAGCTCGCGGATTCGATCTTGCAAACTTTATGGTTACTGCCCTAACACTCTAACCACTATCCTATCTGCCACCCCAAAATATTGAGAGGGACTGAAGAGACTAATTGTTGAGAATGTCTAGGTTTCCAGGAGGATCCACAGGTGAATTGGATTGTAAGGACAGTTTTGCTCAACAGAAAAATCAGAGAGGAGGCTTGGAAAACAAAACTGAAGACGCTTCAGCCAAGTCAAAAAAAGGAAGTAGGATCTTCGGAGTGGGAAGAAAATAAACATTACATCAAAACACATTCACTTGCAAAAGTACGCAACACCCTGCAGGTTTCTCAAGTACTGTGTGATGTCATGTCGAATTATCATCTTGTTGAGGTTTTTAATTATAAGCCTCCGGATTGATCAAATATCTGCATCCTCTCTGAAGTAGTTGGATTATTACAGACCGCAGGAGGCTGCTGGGGCGCAGGAGGCTGCTGGGGGAACCTTACTGTTTCCGTACATTACCACTTGCTTACAAGCCCTTAACCAACAATGCAGTTCAAGACTATAGAAAATATTTACTAAATAAACTAAAGTTTAAAAAAATCTAATCAAAAAGTAACACAAGAAAATGACAAAACAATAACAAGGCTATATACAGGGGGTACCGGTACCGAGTCAATGTGGAGGCTATATACAGGGGGTACCGGTACAGAGTCAGTGTGGAGGTTATGTACAGGGGGCACCGGTACCGAGTCAATGTGGAGGCTATATACAGGGGGTACCGGTACCGAGTCAATGTGGAGGTTATATACAGGGGGTACCGGTACCGAGTCAATGTGGAGGTTATATACAGGGGGTACCGGTACAGAGTCAATGTGGAGGCTATATACAGGGGGTACCGGTACAGAGTCAATGTGGAGGCTATATACAGGGGGTACCGGTACCGAGTCAATGTGGAGGCTATATACAGGGGGTACCGGTACCGAGTCAATGTGGAGGCTATATACAGGGGGTACCGGTACCGAGTCAATGTGGAGGCTATATACAGGGGGTACCGGTACCGAGTCAATGTGGAGGCTATATACAGGGGGTACCGGTACCGAGTCAATGTGGAGGCTATATACAGGGGGTACCGGTACCGAGTCAATGTGGAGGCTATATACAGGGGGTACCGGTACCGAGTCAATGTGGAGGTTATATACAGGGGGCACCGGTACCGAGTCAGTGTGGAGGTTATATACAGGGGGCACCGGTACCGAGTCAATGTGGAGGTTATATACAGGGGGTACCGGTACCGAGTCAGTGTGGAGGCTATATACAGGGGGTACCGGTACCGAGTCAATGTGGAGGTTATATACAGGGGGTACCGGTACCGAGTCAGTGTGGAGGCTATATACAGGGGGTACCGGTACCGAGTCAATGTGCGGGGGTACAGGTTAGTCGAGATCATTTGTTCATGTATTTAGGGGTAAAGTAACTATGCATAGATAATAAATTGGGAGTAGCAGCAGTGTAAAAAACAAAGGCAGGGGGGGGGTTCAATGTAAATTGTCCGGGTGGCCATTTGATTAATTGTTCAGCATTCTTATGGCTTGCAGGTAGAAGCTGTTAAGGAGTCTTTAGGATCTAGACCTGACGCTCCGATACTGATGCCATGCGGTATCAGAGAGAACAGTCTGACTTGGGTGACTGGAGTCTGACCATTTCTGGGGCCTTCCTCTGACACCACCTAGTATATAGGTCCTAATAAATGGTCAGAATGGAACGACATCAAACATATGGAAATGATGTGTTTGATGCATTTGACACCATTCCACTAATGCTGCTCCAGCCATTAGCGCGAACCCACTCTCCCCAATTAAGTCGCCGCCAATCTCCTGTGGTACAGACAGAGTGGCTATGAAAACAAATGAGGCCTACACTTTTTTTAGAAAGGCTGTACACATCCACTCCGATTCTTTGGCAAACTAATATTTTTTAAATATTTTTTATATCAGATGAATTGAATGACAACATCATTTGGGTGCTCTCAAAACTTAACCTGTCATGTATTAAGGTTCCCTGATTTTGAAATACTTCTTTAAATATTGACCATCATCCCTGGTCAGAGGACTCTCTTTACATTTCAAGACTGTTTACATCTCTAAACAATATGACCCCCATTAAGATGCCATTGGATTATTAATGGAATGGACAGTTCCATTTTGATCTGGTGTGAGACCTGTGTAGAAATGCTGCTCATCCAACACTTACCAGAAAGGATGAGATAAGGACAGCTCTCTTTTTTTAAATGTATGAAATAATGACCAATTCCTAATCCTATGCATGTAAGACATAATTCATAATTGAACGGAACTGATTGCCAGCATTAGACTGAAGTGTGAATTCAACCTACAATGACAGTTTTGCTATTTGAATGAATCAATACACCGTTTTTGCTGCGTATGCAAACACTACATCAGCTTGGTCATGGAAAATGTGTTCACACACTGACAAGTTATATGATCCCTTCAATCATTCCAGCCTGGATATTTATGATTGAGCTTGACTTGAGAAGCACAGAATAGCTGTTCAGACTTACCTTAGGCTAACCTTTCTTGATAGCTGGTTGGATTTCCGAGATTCAAAGAGGACATTCAGAGGAACCTGAATTAAGAGCTTCTGTACTGTTATAAACAAGTGAAAACCAATGCATTTCGGTCCTTGGCCTTAAATCAGAGTTAACAGACTGAAAAATATAATAAGGTTTACTTATCATGTTAAGGGAAGATCCAGATGCAGACAGTGTCAAGGTTACAAAAGTGTATTACTAGAACAGGGGGCAGGCCAAGGGCAGGCAGAGGTCAGTAATCCAGATCAGAGTCTAAAAGGCACAGAACAGCAGGTCGTCTCAGGGTCAGGGTCAGGGCAGAGGTCAATAATCCAGTGTGGTGCAGAACTTGGCAAGGTGTCAACGCAGGCAGAATGTCAAAACTGTGAAAACTAGAAACAGACAGGAGCAAGGGGAAAACCGCTGGTAGGCTTGATGAACAAAACGAACTGGCAACAGACAAACAGAGAACACAGGTATAAATACACTGGGGATAATGGGGAAGATGGGCTAAACTTAGAAGGGGTTGGAGACAAGCACAAAGACAGGTGAAACATCAGGGCGTGACATTAATATACATTTCAGATTGGCCTCCTATGGGTTCAGGGACCAATCACAACAGATTTGATTTATTAAATGCATTGGAGATTTAATCAATAACATCTTTAGTTTGTATTTGCATTGTGATTGGTCCCTGAGCCCATAGAAGATCATTCTGAAATATATATGTATAAAAAAAAGCTACTCATGTAACCACGGTTTTATGAGTGGAGTGAAGCCCCAAAAGAGAGCTCCTATTGGTTTAACCTGAGGCCTCGCCCATCTGGGAAATGATTTATGCATGCACCTGTAGCCAGTGAGAGTACACACTGTAAAAAATGACCCTGTCATGCCCTGACCATGGAGAGCCCTTGGTTCTCTATGGTATAGTAGGTCAGGGCGTGACTAGGGGGTGTTCTAGGTTTATTATTTCTATGTTGGTGCTCTTGGTATAGTTCTCAATTAGAGGCAGCTGAGGTTCGTTGTCTCTAATTGGGGATCATACTAAGGGTTCCCTGTCTCCACCTGCTTTGTGGGATATTGTTTTGAGTTGGTGCATGTTGCACCGCTGATGTCATGCTTCGTGGTTTGTTTCTTTTTGTTTCGCTTAAATAAATATGTGGGACTTTAATCACGCTGCGCTTTGGTCCGTCTCTCCGCACATCCGTGACAGAATATCCCACCAACAATGGACCAAGCAGCGTGAACATGAGGTGAGGAAGTTTTGGACTTGGGAGGACATGATGCGAAACCCTTCATTGGCGGAAGACGGAAGGAAAAAATGGAGGACAGCGACGACGCCAGGGTTCGCGCCCACAGAAAGCTCAAGGACAATCCCAATATTTTTTTTTGGGGGGGGAAGGCACGAAGAGTGGTCGGTGGAGCAAGCGGTCGAGCAGCGCAGAATGCCAGAGCCTGTGTGGGAGTCGATAGAGTAATTTATTGAGAGATACCGGAGAGAGATTTTGGCAAGGAGTATGCTGCAGCGCAGGGGCGCTGAAGAGCGCGGGGGCACTGAAGAGCGCATTCTCAGCCCTGTACCATCTGTGCCAGCTCCACGCACCAGACCACCAGTGCACCTCCCCAGCCCGGTACATCCTGTGCCTGCTCCCTGCACTCGCGCTGAAGAGCCAGAGACTGTCAGGGACTGTCAGCGAGGCTATGGGGAAGTTGGGAAAGAGAGAGATGTTGTGCAAGTGTGTTCTGCTCAACATCCGACCAGAGGATCCGGTTAGCAGTCTGGTGCAACGTGGGCCGGCTCCACGCTTCTGGCTTCCGGTGCGTCCTGTGTCTCCTCCTCGCACTCGTCCTGAAGTACGTGTCCCCAGTCCGGTACGTCCTGTGCCTGCTCCCCGCATTCGCCCTGAAGAGCGTGTCACCAGTCCGGTGCAACCTGTATCGTTCTCACGCATCAGGCCTCCAGTGTGCCTTCCCAATCCGGTACGTCCTGTGCTTCCTCCTCGCACTCTCCCTGAAGTGTGCCTTCCCAATCCGGTACGTCCTGTGCTTCCTCCTCGCACTCACCCTGAAGTGTGCCTTTCCAATTCGGTACGTCCTGTGTCTCCTCCTCGCACTCACCGTGAAGTGCGTGTCACCAGTCCGGTGCCACCTGTGCCGGCTCCACGTCCCGGGCCTCCAGTGTGCCTTCCCAGTCCGGTACGTTCCGTACCTGCTCTACGCACTGGGCGTCCAGTGTGCCTTCCCAGTCCGGTACGTCCCGTACCTGCTCTACGCACTGGGCGTCCAGTGTGCCTTCCCAGTCCGGTACGTCCCGTACCTGCTCTACGCACTGGGCCTCCAGTGTGCCTTCCCAGTCCGGTACGTCCCGTACCTGCTCTACGCACTGGGCCTCCAGTGCACATTCACAGTCCAGAGCTTCCGGTGACGGTTCACAGTCCGGAGATTCTGGCGACGGCCCACAGTCCGGAACCTCCTGCGACGGCCCACAGTCCGGAACCTCCTGCGACGGCCCACAGTCCGGAGATTCTGGCGACGGCCCACAGTCCGGAGATTCTGGCGACGTCCTGTGCTTCCTCCTCGCACTCTCCCTGAAGTGTGCCTTCCCAATCCGGTACGTCCTGTGCTTCCTCCTCGCACTCACCCTGAAGTGTGCCTTTCCAATTCGGTACGTCCTGTGTCTCCTCCTCGCACTCACCGTGAAGTGCGTGTCACCAGTCCGGTGCCACCTGTGCCGGCTCCACGCCCCGGGCCTCCAGTGTGCCTTCCCAGTCCGGTACGTTCCGTACCTGCTCTACGCACTGGGCGTCCAGTGTGCCTTCCCAGTCCGGTACGTCCCGTACCTGCTCTACGCACTGGGCCTCCAGTGTGCCTTCCCAGTCCGGTACGTCCCGTACCTGCTCTACGCACTGGGCCTCCAGTGCACATTCACAGTCCAGAGCTTCCGGTGACGGTTCACAGTCCGGAGATTCTGGCGACGGCCCACAGTCCGGAACCTCCTGCGACGGCCCACAGTCCGGAACCTCCTGCGACGGCCCACAGTCCGGAGATTCTGGCGACGGCCCACAGTCCGGAGATTCTGGCGACGGCCCACAGTCCGGAGATTCTGGCGACGGCCCACAGTCCGGAACCTCCTGCGACGGCCCACAGTCCGGAACCTCCTGCGACGGCCCACAGTCCGGAGATTCTGGCGACGGCCCACAGTCCGGAGATTCTGGCGACGGCCCACAGTCCGGAGATTCTGGCGACGGCCCACAGTCCGGAACCTCCTGCGACGGCCCACAGTCCGGAACCTTTTGCGACGGCCCACAGTCCGGAGATTCTGGCGACGGCCCACAGTCCGGAACCTCCTGTGACGGCCCACAGTCCGGAACCTCCTGCGACGGCCCACAGTCCGGAACCTCCTGCGACGGCCCACAGTCCGGAACCTCCTGCGACGGTCCACAGTCCGGAACCTCCTGCGACGACCCACAGTCCGGAACCTCCTGCGCCGGTGCCCAGTCCAGGCACGGCGTCCAGGCACGGCAAAAATCAAGAAACACAATAAGGAACAGGTGCAACTAATAAGACCAAATGAACAGAAAAGGAAAAAGGGATCGGTGGCGGCAAGTAGACCGGCGACGACGACTGCCGAGCACCGCCCGAACAGGCAGGGGAGCCACCTTCAGTGGGAGTCATGACATTGGCATATATTTTGTAACAATATGTGCAATGTTTGTTTTGAAAACCCACGTTTTGATTAATCTAAAACAGTATAAATTAAGTTGTATTTGAGATAAAGTTCATATTGTGCTTTGTGTAAAGTCTATTAAGATAAATCGTTAATTTATGTTTCTCTTAAAATATCACTTTGATGTTAAGGGGCACGCAGACCACCAGAGAATTCTTGCCAAACTATACAAGATGTGAGGTCAAAGTGCTAATCCCAAACTATCACCTGAACTTGAAGCAGTTGTGAAGATATTACATTATCTGTAGCCAGGTGCAAGCTACCTGGATGTAATTTTATCTAAGGAGGCAAGGTGGAGTTATACCCAGAATGCTTACAGATTATCAAAATAATCTCCACAAATGCTTAAGGAGTAGGATTTAAGGGGCAATTTGTGATTGAAGTTTGAAAAAAACCTTTATTCAAAATAAAGGTGTTGAAGTTTGAAGTTGAACACTGTTGTTTCATTTTTAGTAAATTATCCCAAGTATATTGAGGTAACTATTGGCCTCAGCTTTTTGAGTATAGTTGTGAGTATATATTTGAGTAGCAGGAACCCAATTTAAATACATTTTACTAACCTGAGTACCATAAGTAACTGAGCAGAAAACATTTATAGATTAAACAGAATATCAATTACAATACAGAGTAATTTCAGCAAATTTAATTTACAATATTAGTTCTGTCACTGATTACAGTAAGCAGTATCAAACTTATAACATTAGTTCTGTAACTGATTACAGTAAGCATATCAAACTCATAACATTAGTTCTGGGACTGATTACAGTAAGCAGTATCAAACTTATAACATTAGTTCTGTAACTGATTACAGTAAGCATATCAAACTTATAACATTAGTTCTGGGACTGATTACAGTAAGCAGTATCAAACTTATAACATTAGTTCTGTCACTGATTACAGTAAGCATATCAAACTCATAACATTAGTTCTGGGACTGATTACAGTAAGCATATCAAACTTATAACATTAGTTCTGTAACTGATTACAGTAAGCATATCAAACTTATAACATTAGTTCTGTCACTGATTACAGTAAGCATATCAAACTTATAACATTAGTTCTGTAACTGATTACAGTAAGCATATCAAACTTATAACATTAGTTCTGTAACTGATTACAGTAAGCATATCAAACTTATAACATTAGTTCTGGGACTGATTACAGTAAGCATATCAAACTCATAACATTAGTTCTGGGACTGATTACAGTAAGCATATCAAACTCATAACATTAGTTCTGGGACTGATTACAGTAAGCAGTATCAAACTTATAACATTAGTTCTGTAACTGATTACAGTAAGCATATCAAACTTATAACATTAGTTCTGGGACTGATTACAGTAAGCAGTATCAAACTTATAACATTAGTTCTGTAACTGATTACAGTAAGCATATCAAACTTATAACATTAGTTCTGTAACTGATTACAGTAAGTATATCAAACTTATAACATTAGTTCTGTAACTGATTACAGTAAGCATATCAAACTTATAACATTAGTTCTGTAACTGATTACAGTAAGTATATCAAACTTATAACATTAGTTCTGTAACTGATTACAGTAAGCATATCAAACTCATAACATTAGTTCTGTAACTGATTACAGTAAGCATATCAAACTCATAACATTAGTTCTGGGACTGATTACAGTAAGCATATCAAACTCGTAACATTAGTTCTGTAACTGATTACAGTAAGCATATCAAACTCATAACATTAGTTCTGGGACTGATTACAGTAAGCATATCAAACTTATAACATTAGTTCTGTAACTGATTACAGTAAGCATATCAAACTCATAACATTAGTTCTGGGACTGATTACAGTAAGCATATCAAACTCATAACATTAGTTCTGGGACTGATTACAGTAAGCATATCAAACTCATAACATTAGTTCTGGGACTGATTACAGTAAGCATATCAAACTCATAACATTAGTTCTGGGACTGATTACAGTAAGCATATCAAACTCATAACATTAGTTCTGGGACTGATTACAGTAAGCATATCAAACTCGTAACATTAGTTCTGGGACTTGAAGGACTTCAGCAGGTAAAAAAAAAAACTGTTCTTAACCTGATAAAATTAAGTTGAGTAAAAGGAATTTTTGAGATCCTGTTAGTCGTTTGCACTTAATATATTTGAGTTTGTAATGCACTAAAAGTGACGTATATAATACTTAAATGACCCTCCTGGTTGGATTTAGTTAAAAGGCTGATGCCTGACCTACATTTTTTTAATTATAAGGGGCGCAATATTTTTTACAGTGCAGGAGCCCCTATATAATGGGGTGCAACCCCTCAATCTGTCTCCCGAATATTATCTTCAGCAAGACAACTGAGGTAGGCAGGGCTCATAGTCCTATGGGGCTTCGCTCCACTCAGAGAACCATGGTTACGTGAATAATCTTTGTTCTAACTCGTGGAGCTCGCCCCGTAGGAGGGCTAGCTCCTATTGGTATAGGGCGTAGCTCCGCGAGCCAAATCAAACACTTCCCGCATAATGAAAAGGTCGGATCCAACTCAGGCCAAGACTTAGAGTCAACAGTGCATAAAAAAACAAGTGCCTCAATCACTGTGTTCCCTCGTCAATATTCCACAACCAGTCAATAACTGGGGGACCGAAAAAAATCTGTAAAATTGTACCTGCAGTCCATAACCATGAAAAACACTCTCTCTGTTTGTTCTCCATGGAGAGGGCTGTATCAAATACATATTTCTAACAGCCCATAACCCACACTCTGCGCTTACATCCTCTCAACAGCAACACTGAGTAGAGACTGTGCGAAAAAGCTTGAGGACACATCCAATAAATAATAGCTGATAAAAGGGGAAGCTACGAACACATCGCTACCATACAAATATCCTCCACTCCCACACCACAGAGGCTGCCATTCCACGTGGCACACAAATGACTGGGGAGATGACCTGGCTCAGCAGCTCCCGAGTGACTCAGCGGTCTAAGGCACTGCATCTCGGTGCTAGACTAGTCACTAGAGACACTCTGGTTTGAATCCAGCTGCATCACAACCGGCCATGATTGGGAGTCCCATAGGACAGTGCGCAATTCGCCCAGCATCGTCAGGGTTTGGCCGGTGTAGGCCGTCATTGTAAATAACAATTTGTTCTTAAGTGACTTGCCTTTTTAACTAATTGTCGCTGTGCGTTCCACATAGCATTACCAAAGAACGCACGGGACATAGGTTATGAAGCCGTTTCTCTCCTTCCTCATTGTGAGGAGCGGGAGAGAAAGCCTGCAATTCCAAGATCTGTGAGCTCTTAATTATCTTAAACAAAAAAGATGGATGAGGACATAACCCAGCTCTGCTCAAATCACCATTAATGGCAGTCAGGTGAAGTGGACAGAGCGTACAATCCCTGACTCGGTTAGCGGAGGTCAAGGCAAGTAACATAATGCTGTCTTGAGATACAGCATCTTGAGTGAAATCTGTGTCAAGGGCTCGAAGGGGGGCTCACCTAGCACCTGGAGCACCAATGCCAAATCCCATTGGAGAACAGTAGTCCTGGTCACCGGTCTTAGTCTCCGTGTCCCCAAAAGGAACCGTTTAACAAGTGGATGGCTGAAAACAGACACCGTACCTTAACCCTCATGACAAGCTGAAATCACAGAGGCTTCTACTTTAACAGTAGCTGATGAATGTAGCTTCTCGAAATAGGTACCGTAGGATTGAGAGAATACTCTCCACCTGGCATCACACAGGGTCCGCATTCTCTCCAACACACCATTGCGTAAAGAAGTTCCATTTACTTGCATAGGTCTTGGAAGTGGAACTAGCCTGTGCGCCCTGTATCGTGCTGATGACAGTGGCAGATTACCTGCAGCTCGCTAACTTGTTCCCTCTTAGGAACCAAGCCATCAGTGGTCGGTCCAGCACAGGCCATTAATCTATCGAGTCTCCCGCCTCAAATAGGGCATCCTGATGATATGGGATTGGCAGAAAAACTAATATCTGGACCATCTCTGCAAGCCATGGAGCACCCAGGCAATTGGGCGTTATCAGAATGATTGACAGTCCCTCTGATTTTCGTCTGTGACAGAAGTGGGAGAATGGAGGGAAATGGAGGGAAAGCATACAGAACGCCTTTCGGTCATGTAGGCAAAAGCATCTGTCCCCAAAGGGGATTTGTCCTGCGCAAGGAGCGAGAATAAAAGGAGGAAGTGCGCATTGGCCCACGAAGCAAACTGGTCCACATCTCCCGAATTGTTCCCATAACTGGAGAACAATGTTGGGGTGTAGGCGCCATTCCTCCGAGACGTGAGATCCTTGTTGAGGTAGCCTGGAATGTGGTCAGCTGTCAATGAGCAAAGGCACCCGTGTGCCTATAACCACCGGCTCTCTGATATCTGATGGAGAGCAGGAGAACTGACTCGCCCTTGACGGTTGATGTATGCTACTGTAGTTCAATTGTCTGACCAGACCAATACATTGAGACACCAAAACCGAGGAGCGAAAATGCTGTCAAAGCAGCAGCACTTTCTCTTTGCTTTGCTTTTCTTTGCTCTAGGAGATTGATGTGGTGATTCTCCAATGGAGACCACACATCCCCCACTGCCCGAGTCTGGCACGTTCCTTACCCATCCAGTCAGAGAACCATCTTTGTAGACTTGAATACGAGAGGAGACTCTTCTCGCCGAAATGCCACACATCAGGGCACATACTGTAGGTCTCTCCAATGGACCAGGTCCACCCCCGAGAGCGATGCAGCCGCAGCTGAGCGAACCATGATTGCAGCCTGCGCATGTGCAATAGCCCCAATGGGACTACAGTGTGGGCCGATGACATGAATTCTAACAGGGACCTTACCGAGCTCGTTGTCAATATGTGCAGCAGATGGAATCGCCTGAGAGGTGGAATTTCTCTTCTGTGTTTCTGATATCAAACATGGTTGTGGTGTCTAACTGCTTTCAGAGATGTCTAACTCCTCCCCCTACTGTCTAACTCCTCCCCCTAGTGTCTAACTCCTCCCCCTGGTGTCTAACTGCTCCCAGTGGCTATCTAACTCCTCGCCCTAGTGTCTAACTCCTCCTCCTGGTGTCTAACTGCTCCCCCTGGTGTCATCACCGAGCTCGTTGTAAGTATGTGCATCAGATGGAGTCACCTGAGAGCTGAATTTCTCTTCTGTGTTCTGATATCCAACATGGTTGTGGTGTCTAACTGCTCCCAGAGGTGTCTAACTCCTCCCCCTGGTGTCTAACTCCTCCCCCTGGTGTCTAACTCCTCCCCCTTGGTGTCAAACTGCTCCCCTTGGTGTCTAACTCCTCCCCCTTGGTGTCAAACTGCTCCCCTTGGTGTCTAACTCCTCCCCCTTGGTGTCTAACTCCTCCCCCTTGGTGTCAAACTGCTCCCCTTGGTGTCTAACTCCTCCCCCTTGGTGTCAAACTGCTCCCCTTGGTGTCTAACTCCTCCCCCTTGGTGACAAACTGCTCCCCCTGGTGTCTAACTCCTCCCCCTGGTGTCTAACTGCTCCCTCTAACCAAGAAATAGGGTGAATGTTTGTGATGGAATTTATCAGAAGTTATCATGTCCTTATGACAAACAGACAACACATCCTCCACCACCTCTCCAACAAGAGGGTGGGGAGCAACGTAAAATGAAATATTCTTCGCCAGCTCTCCTGCGTCATGTCAGATGCTGGGTCGCTTCCGGTTACGAGGGGTTCTGCTTGATCGTTTGCATGCGCTGTCTGGGCCTGCAGAGCGGTAGTGGGAGTTTTAGTCACTAGATGGGCAGCCTTGACAGCAGGAATGTTGCTACGGGCTCCTCCTTGTCTACGAGCTTTGCGTATTTGCGACTTGCCTGGGCTGATGGACGAGGCTAAGGATGCGGCGGAAGTCGTATTTTCTCTGGGAATGTTCTATTTCGCCAAGGGCAGGTGCTTCAGCAGCTGCTGTCTCCCCTTTCTCTAACGTCCCAAGATGGTCTCTAGTCTCCAGCATAGTGGAGCCGAAGAGGGCCTCCTACTTATTCTAGTCACTCTCCCTCATGGAGATGAAGGATAGCCATAGGTGTCGGTGCATGACCACAGAGGTGGACACTACATCTGCATCCTCTCCTGTAATGGCGACATTACCTACCTGTCATCAGATTGGAGAGAGGCTGTCAGGATTGCCCTATTACTGGCTCCAGTCTGAGGACAAAAGTATTTTTGACCAACTGGGCTGTGACTCTGTCCTTCTGAAATGGTAGCATGGCCTTCTTGTTAGATGACCATGAACCCAAACCCGGGACCAGATGCGAGACAAGGTTTCATCCATCTTGATGTGTGACCAAGGTTTCATCCCAGTTGGGAATCCCATCCCCTGCCTAATCTCCTCTTGGAGGCCCACCACTCTGGTAAACAGGAAGAAAGCCTTTGCCGGTGCCGCAGCTGACATCGGTTTGTCCCACTCGCCCTCTAGAGATCCGCTTAGGGCAGGCATGGAGGGGGCGATCGGTTCCTCCCTCTTCACCGGTGGCCCGTAGGGGCAGCAAACACAAAGGCTGGACTAATTGTTCACCAGAGGGGGCGGAAGCGGAATAGCAAGGCCCCTTCTATGAGCTCATAGATATCCGCCTGCGAAGAGGAGGCTACTGGATCCTAGAGCAGTCCTCATCGTCTTGGATAGGCGAAGTTGAAGTTCCCCACCATCCTGAAGTGGAAGGGGGGTACCTGTCTCTGGGTCAATGGAATTAGCTGGTCCAAAGGGCCACATTTCATTTCCCCATCCTCGTCTTCCTCTTTAGCGTCATCATCAGATACATCCTCATAATATGAGGCCATCAGAGAAAACGTGTCTTCAGAGATGGCCGCCTCGCTTCGCGTTCCTAGGAAACTATGCAGTTTTTTGTTTTTTTACGTGTTATTTCTTACATTAGTACCCCAGGTCATAGGTTTCATTACATACAGTCGAGAAGAACTACTGAATATAAGATCAGCGTCAACTCACCATCAGTACGACCAAGAATATGATTTTCGTGAAGCGGATCCTGTGTTCTGCCTTTCAACCAGGACAACGGAATGGATCCCAGCCGGCGACCCAAAAAAACGACTCTGTAAAAGAGGGAAACGAGGCGGTCTTCTGGTCAGACTCCGGAGACGGGCACATCGTGCACCACTCCCTAGCATTCTTCTCGCCATGTCCAGTCTCTTGACAACAAGGTTGATGAAATTCGAGCAAGGGTAGCATTCCAGAGGGACATCAGAGACTGTAACGTTCTTTGCTTCACGGAAACATGGCTCACTGGAGAGACGCTATCGGAGGCGGTGCAGCCAGCGGGTTTCTCCACGCATCGCGCCGACAGAAACAAACATCTTTCTGGTAAGAAGAGGGGCGGGGGCGTATGCCTTATGGCTAATGAGACCTGGTGTGATCACAGAAACATACAGGAACTCAAATCCTTCTGTTCACCTGATTTAGAATTCCTCACAATCAAATGTCGACCACATTATCTACCAATAGAATTCTCTTCGATTATAATCACAGCCATATATATTCCCTCCCAAGCAGACACATCGATGGCTTTGAACGAACTTTATTTGACTCTTTGCAAACTGGAATCCATACATCCTGAGGCTGCATTCATTGTAGCTGGGGATTTTAACAAGACTAATCTGAAAACAAGACTCCCTAAATTGTATCAGCATATCGATTGCGCAACCAGGGCGGGAAAAACCTTGGATCATTGTTTTCTAACTTCCGCGACGCATATAAGGCCCTGCCCCGCCCTCCTTTCGGAAAAGCTGACCCCGACTCCATTTTGTTGATCCCTGCCTACAGACAGAAACTAAAACAAGAAGCTCCCACGCTGAGGTCTGTCCAACGCTGGTCCGACCAAGCTGATTCCACACTCCAAGACTGCTTCCATCACGTGGACTGGGATATGTTTCGTATTGCGTCAGATAACAACATTGACGAATACGCTGATTCGGTGTGCGAGTTCATTAGAACGTGCGTTGAAGATGTCGTTCCCACAGCAACGATTAAAACATTCCCTAACCAGACACCGTGGATTGATGGCAGCATTCGCGTGAAACTGAAAGCGCGAACCACTGCTTTTAATCAGGGCAAGGTGACTGGTAACATGACAGAATACAAACAGTGCAGCTATTCCCTCCGCAAGGCTATCAAACAAGCTAAGCGTCAGTATAGAGACAAAGTAGAATCTCAATTCAACGGCTCAGACACAAGAGGTATGTGGCAGGGTCTACAGTCAATCACGGACTACAAGAAGAAAACCAGCCCAGTCACGGACCAGGATGTCTTGCTCCCAGGCAGACTAAATAACTTTTTTGCCCGCTTTGAGGACAATACAGTGCCACTGACACGGCCTGCAACGAAAACATGCGGACTCTCCTTCACTGCAGCCGAGGTGAGTAAAACATTTAAACGTGTTAACCCTCGCAAGGCTGCAGGCCCAGGCGGCATCCCCAGCCGCGCCCTCAGAGCATGCGCAGACCAGCTGGCCGGGGTGTTTACGGACATATTCAATCAATCCCTATACCAGTCTGCTGTTCCCACATGCTTCAAGAGGGCCACCATTGTTCCTGTTCCCAAGAAAGCTAAGGTAACTGAGCTAAACGACTACCGCCCCGTAGCACTCACTTCCGTCATCATGAAGTGCTTTGAGAGACTAGTCAAGGACCATATCACCTCCACCCTACCTGACACCCTAGACCCACTCCAATTTGCTTACCGCCCAAATAGGTCCACAGACGATGCAATCTCAACCACCTTGCACACTGCCCTAACCCATCTGGACAAGAGGAATACCTATGTGAGAATGCTGTTCATCGACTACAGCTCGGCATTCAACACCATAGTACCCTCCAAGCTCGTCATCAAGCTCGAGACCCTGGGTCTCGACCCCACCCTGTGCAACTGGGTACTGGACTTCCTGATGGGCCGCCCCCAGGTGGTGAGGGTAGGCAACAACATCTCCACACCGCTGATCCTCAACACTGGGGCCCCACAAGGGTGCGTTCTGAGCCCTCTCCTGTACTCCCTGTTCACCCACGACTGCGTGGCCACGCACGCCTCCAACTCAATCATCAAGTTTGCGGACGACACAACAGTGGTAGGCTTGATTACCAACAACGACGAGACGGCCTACAGGGAGGAGGTGAGGGCCCTCGGAGTGTGGTGTCAGGAAAATAACCTCACACTCAACGTCAACAAAACTAAGGAGATGATTGTGGACTTCAGGAAACAGCAGAGGGAACACCCCCCTATCCACATCGATGGAACAGTAGTGGAGAGGGTAGTAAGTTTTAAGGTCCTCGGCATACACATCACAGACAAACTGAATTGGTCCACTCACACAGACAGCATCGTGAAGAAGGCGCAGCAGCACCTCTTCAACCTCAGGTGGCTGAAGAAATTCGGCTTGTCACCAAAAGCACTCACAAACTTCTACAGATGCACAATCGAGAGCATCCTGGCGGGCTGTATCACCGCCTGGTACGGCAACTGCTCCACCCACAACCGTAAGGCTCTCCAGAGGGTAGTGAGGTCTGCACAACGCATCACCGGGGGCAAACTACCTGCCCTCCAGGACACCTACACCACCCGATGTTACAGGAAGGCCATAAAGATCATTAAGGACAACAACCACCCGAGCCACTGCCTGTTCACCCCTCTATCATCCAGAAGGTGAGGTCAGTACAGGTGCATCACAGCTGGGACAGAGAGACTGAAAAACAGCTTCTATCTCAAGGCCATCAGGCTGTTAAACAGCCACCACTAACATTGAGTGGCTGCTGCCAACACACTGACTCAATTCCAGCCACTTTAATAATGGGAATTGAATGGAAATTATGTAAAATATATCACTAGCCACTTTAAACAATGCTACCTAATATAATGTTTACATACCCTACATTATTCATCTCATATGTATACGTATATACTGTACTCTATATCATCTACTGCATCCTTATGTAATACATGTATCACTAGCCACTTTAACTATGCCACTTTGTTTACATACTCATCTCATATGTATATACTGTACTCGATACCATCTACTGTATCTTGCCTATGCTGCTCTGTACCACCACTCATTCATATATCTTTATGTACATATTCTTTATCCCCTTACACTGTGTATAAGACAGTAGTTTTGGAATTGTTAGGTAGATTACTTGTTGGTTATTACTACATTGTCGGAACTAGAAGCACAAGCATTTCGCTACACTCACATTAACATCTGCTAACCATGTGTATGTGACAAATGAAATTTGATTTGATTTGATTTGATCTTCTCACCAAAAAATGCCCAGCGTCTCTGCCTCTCCTCCATAGGAAGGATGGTGCAGACCAGGCAAACTGGAGCATCCCTAATGCCCTACCCAACGTTTTCAGCTCCCAAAAACACCTAACAGATGTTGTGTAGGTCTACAGATGCCACCATAGCGGAACAGCAACACATAGCCCTTAAAAGGGCTTTTGGTGGTGGAGTGAGAGCTCCAATGCCAGGCGTGCTCATGTTGGCTTGGTTACTCGGTTACTAAGACAGGAATCGCCAGAATATATTACTTTCTTCAATTCTTCTCAACGGTCTTCAGTCTTGTTGGGTTTTTATTTTTTAAATTTCACCTTTATTTAACCAGGTAAGCTAGTTGAGAACAAGTTCTCATTTACAACTGTGACCTGGCCAAGATAAAGCAAAGCAATTCGACACATACAACAACACAGAGTTACACATGGAATAAACAAAAGACTGGGTGTTTTGCAAATGTTGAACTTATAACATGGCTACTAATACTGGAAAAGCTCATTTAAAGTCAGAGTATGCTGTTTTGACGATATTCTTGCAGACAAATGTAATGTGAAATGTAAAATGTACCTGGGTGACTTCACACTAAATGTCATGTAGTTTGCTCATACCTCAAGTTATCCGTCTGTAACTTTGCACACGGATGCCATATTGTGGACACCATCACAATTACAACCATAATGATGGCTAGATGTGGGAACTTTCAAAGACTGTGGTAGAATTATTATTTTTTCCTTTGTATTTTCTTCTAAAAGATATATTGTGGTATATCCTCCTACATTCCTTTCATATTTTCACAAACTTCAAAGTGTTTAATTTCAAATGGTACAAAGAATATGCATATCCTTGCTTCAGGGCCTGAGCTACAGGCAGTTATATTTGGGTATGTCATTTTAGGAATAAAAATAAATAAAAAAGGGGCTTTTTATTGAACTAGGCAAGTCAGTTAGTGAACAAATTCTTGTTTACAATGACAGCCTACCCGGCCAAACCCTACCCCGGCCAAACCCTAACCCGGCCAAACCCTACCCCGGCCAAACCCTACCCCGGCCAACCCTACCCCGGCCAAACCCTAACCCGGCCAAACCCTACCCCGGCCAAACCCTAACCCGGCCAAACCCTACCCCGGCCAAACCCTACCCCGGCCAAACCCTAACCCGGCCAAACCCCGCCAAAACCCTAACCCGGCCAAACTCTAACGCTGGGCCATTTGTGTGCTGCCCTATGGGACTCCCAATCACGGCCGGTTGTGATACAGTCTGGAATCGAACCAAGGTCTGTAGTGATGCCTCTACCACTGAGATGCAGTGCCTTAGACTGCTGCACCACTCGAGAGTTAGCCTATCAGAATGTTCTTCTGACTCCATAAAGATAATTGGCAATATGCAAGAACACCA
The DNA here is from genome assembly GCF_034236695.1 of Oncorhynchus nerka. Lineage (NCBI taxonomy): Eukaryota > Metazoa > Chordata > Actinopteri > Salmoniformes > Salmonidae > Oncorhynchus > Oncorhynchus nerka. The sequence continues at coordinate 11,932,182 of NC_088401.1, read as the reverse complement.
TAGTTGAGTTAGAGTAATAAGCAATTAAGAAATGTCTGGCAATAGAATTCTAAATACAAGAGTATTTAATTACTTCGTAAAGCAAGTGGCTTTGAGAGAGAGAGAGAGAGAGAGAGAGAGAGAGAGAGAGAGAGAGAGAGAGAGAGAGAGAGAGAGAGAGAGAGAGAGAGAGAGAGAGAGAGAGAGAGAGAGAGAAAGAGAGAGAGAGAGAGAGAAAGAGAGAGAGAGAGAGAGAGAGAGAGAATCTCACCTCAGGAACATAGGAACAGTGAATCTAACACCCTTTTAGAAACATCTGAGTTGTTTGGATTCAGAATCTGAGTTGTTGACCAATAGTATTACTGTAGAGTTAACCTCCAATCAACACGGAGAATGCTGAATTCTTAAGATAACACAGAGGAAATGATTGCATGTAGTTGATGAGAAGAGTCACTTCGGGGGCTGCCTTACAGTTCTACGACAACAAACAAATAGAGCCCACACCTTTATTCACAAACAACGTTTTGTTGATGACCATATGTAATTTCATGCTAATTTTGCATGAATTTTTAATCTATTTCAATTTCAGCTTTTTATTGATTTATCAGCAATGTGTTTTGTATGAGATGCAGTATACTGTACTTCATTGATTCTCCACGTTCTGACGTCATCTATTTGACAGTGAGTAAATCTGTGCGATGCTTGACGTTTTCTAAGGTTGGCAGACAGACAGTATATACTGTCATCCAATGAGAGGTGGGTGACACTAAAGTGTAGACATGTTTTGTCTCGTTTCAGAATTTTTCTCTTTTGTGGAACTATATTTATGTCAGTGGGATGAGCATCTGTCCTTTTCAGTGTCCGCTATGCTTATACAGCTCTCGGAGATGCAACAACCGCAACCAGGTGTTGATCACGTGAGCTCCTACGTGACGTCACCATGCTAAATTCCACGGCTGAAGTCTTTGTCCAGCGGCCCAGTATTATACTACTGTATAAAATCACATGTATAGTTAGAAAGAACACTCCGTTCTTCTGTCCTTTCTACCATAGAGCCAACAATCAGTTACTACCCCTGGCCAAGGCCCACGACAGGGTCAATAGAAGCAATTAGATGGATTGAATCACTGGGATTTAGAGCCGTGACATCATTAGCTAGCGACAGATAATAACTCAATTCCAAGTGGCCTTTTATTTAGTGTGTGGTTTTATGTACGGCTCCTATATCACCCAGTTGTTTCTGGGCCTTGAGCAGGAAATGTGCAATGGCTACTGTCACTCTTTCATTAAGGGTTATAAACCGGACTATTTGTCATTGCTGTCCTCTGGTATGACGTCATGGAAGGATAGCTGAATGCCTTCAAGATTAACCTAAAACCTAAAACCAGACTCTAACCAATAGGGTGAAAACCACTAAAACTGATCTTAGATCATTGTTCAAGTGGCAACTTCATACAACTCCTTTTGAAACCTAGTTAACTGTCTTGACCATTCCCACACTGAACCTTCCTAATGGAAGTTTGACCATAGTACTGGTTCTAATTCTCTGATTTCTCCTGTGTTCCAGAACCTTCTGACGAGACTGAGGCAGGCTACCTGTAACTGCAGGCAGTAGCCAGTCTACAGCAGCTGTGTGTGAGGCTGAGGAGCAGACTACTACCACTCCTGAGGCTGAGTCCAGGTGAGAGTGAGGCAGGCTACCTGTGACTGCAGGCAGTAGCCCGTCTACAGCAGCTGTGTGTGAGGCTGAGGAGCAGACTACTACCACTCCTGAGGCTGAGTCCAGGTGAGAGTGAGGCAGGCTACCTGTGACTGCAGGCAGTAGCCCGTCTACAGCAGCTGTGTGTGAGGCTGAGGAAGAGACTACTACCACAGAGACCCCAGCTACTTCTCAGCAAACCAAGCTTGGATTACATCTGGATTATTATTGAATGGTAATGTCATCAGGAAGTATAAAAGAGAAGAGATAAGAATGTCATTGTTCAAGGCTGAGATGACCTCATAGGTATTACACCTATGTTGACTTAATGTTTGCTGCTAGGCAAAGATTTTACATACCGGCTTTGCATAGCATTGTATGGATTTTCTATTTTGTTTGAAAGACAACGCCTAAGCTTGATCACACTGATATTAGTTTCATTTGTATATTAGTCATGCAACTTCCTCAGCATATTGAATTACTATTGATAAGTTGAGTATATGATACGCAGTTGACGTACCAATTATAACTTATTATAACCAATTATACCGTCTCACTTATTAAGAACTATCTTGATTGTTATTTCAGGATCCATATTTAACTTCACGGCACCAGGTCCTAAATTTAGTCCAAGTCTCTTTGCTCAGTCAGACCTAATCCTGTCCTATAGACTCGTATTTCAAGAGTAGAGGTGTTCAACTCTGGTGTCTCTGACCAATTTATTGTGCAACAAAGGCACATTCTAGGGAACTAATGATGATAATTCTCTCTCTTTCGCTTTCTCTCCTTCATCCCTTCATGTCTTCCTCTTCCCCATGGACCCAGTGTCCCAGAACTGGTCTCTGTCCTACTCCCAGGAGATGTGTGGAGGAGGGGGTCGAGCGCTCCCTGGTCTCATCCCCAAGAGAGTGCTCTCCTCTGCCCTCTGTGGTGGGGTGCCAGAGACCCAGAGTGGACAGACAAGATGGGGATGATGCCTCGAACCGGTCTGTATCTGTTGGTGTGGTTTGTCAGTGTTATTCGTAAAATGACTCATTTACAACTTACACTCAGAAAAAAAGGTTCCATATAGAGTCTAAAAGGGTTCTTTGGCTGTCCCCATAGGAAAACCCTTTAAAGAACAAGTTTTGGTTCCAAGTAGACTCCTTTTGAGTTCCATGTAGAACCCTTTCCACAGAAGGTTCTACATGGAACCCAAAATATTTCTACCCGGAACCGAAAAGGGTTCTCCTATGGGGACAGCCAAAGAACCCTTTTGGAACTCTTTTTTTAATCAGAGTGTTCTCATATAATTTTTACCGCTTGCCTGTGATCTCATCAGCAGTATCTGTCCTCTCTGTCTCTGTCTATCTCTCATCCTCTCATACAGTGTGGTATGCTCTATTGTGATATTCGGTAGCGATAAAGGATGCCACTGAAGTGTCTCTACCCACATCAGATGGTGTGAAGTTGCTCTCTCTCTCTCTCTCTCTCTCTCTGCAGTATGTTCGAGCGTGATATTCGGTAGCGATAAAGGATGCCACTGAAGTGTCTCTACCCACATTAGATGGTGTGAAGTTGCTCCAGCTCTCTCTCTCTCTCTCTAAGGTTTTCCAGGCAACATTATAAATGAACTAAAATGTTATTCTCTCTCCCGCTCTTCTTTCTCCCTCTCCCCCTCCCTCTCTCCTTCCTCCCTCCCTCTCTCCTTCCTCCCTCTCCCCCTCCCTCTCTCCTTCCTCCCTCTCTCCCCTCCTTCTCTCCTTCCTCCCTCTCTCCCCTCCCTCTCTTCTTCCACCCTTTCCCCCTCCCTCCCTCCCTCCCTCTATTCTTCCTCTCTCTCCCCTCCCTCTCCCCCTCCCTCCCTCTATTCTTCCTCTCTCTCCCTCTCCCTCTCCCCTCTCTCCCCTAGACAGCGAGTGTGTATTCCGGGGTTTGTGTGAGCTGCTGTGTGAGGCATTGGTCCTGCTCAGAGACATTGGTCTGGGACGACACCAGCCTGGAGAGGATGGAGATGGTACATCACAACACCCCTCAATAGGAACATCTATATGAATATTTACTGATCCACCGACACAGGTAGCAGACACAGGTAGAGGACACAGGTAGAGGACATAGGTAGCAGACACAGGTAGCAGACACAAGGTGAAGACAAACAGACACAGGTAGCAGACACAGGCAGAGGACATAGGTAGCAGACACAGGTAGCAGACACAAGGTGAAGACAAACAGACACAGGTAGCAGACACAGGCAGAGGACATAGGTAGCAGACACAGGTAGCAGACACAAGGTGAAGACAAACAGACACAGGTAGCAGACACAGGCAGAGGACATAGGTAGCAGACACAGGTAGCAGACACAAGGTGAAGACAAAAAGACACAGGTAGCAGACACAGGCAGAGGACATAGGTAGCAGACACAGGTAGCAGACACAAGGTGAAGACAAACAGACACAGGTAGAGGACACAGGCAGAGGACATAGGTAGAGGACATAGGTAGCAGACACAGGTAGCAGACACAAGGTGAAGACAAACAGACACAGGTAGCAGACACAGGCAGAGGACATAGGTAGCAGACACAGGTAGCAGACACAAGGTGAAGACAAACAGACACAGGTAGAGGACACAGGTAGAGGACATAGGTAGCAGACACAGGTAGCAGACACAAGGTGAAGACAAACAGACACAGGTAGAGGACACAGGCAGAGGACATAGGTAGCAGACACAGGTAGCAGACACAAGGTGAAGACAAACAGACACAGGTAGAGGACACAGGCAGAGGACATAGGTAGCAGACACAGGTAGCAGACACAAGGTGAAGACAAACAGACACAGGTAGTAGACACAAGGTGAAGACAAACAGACACAGGTAGCAGACACAAGGTGAAGACAAACAGACACAGGTAGTAGACACAAGGTGAAGACAAACAGACACAGGTAGCAGACACAGGTAGAGGACACAGGTAGAGGACATAGGTAGCAGACACAAGGTGAAGACAAACAGACACAGGTAGCAGACACAGGCAGAGGACATAGGTAGCAGACACAGGTAGCAGACACAAGGTGAAGACAAACAGACACAGGTAGTAGACACAGGTAGCAGACACAGGTAGCAGACACAAGGTGAAGACAAACAGACACAGGTAGTAGACACAGGCAGAGGACATAGGTAGCAGACACAGGTAGCAGACACAAGATGAAGACAAACAGACACAGGTAGTAGACACAGGTAGCAGACACAGGTAGCAGACACAGGTAGCAGACACAAGGTGAAGACAAACAGACACAGGTAGTAGACACAGGCAGAGGACATAGGTAGCAGACACAGGTAGCAGACACAAGATGAAGACAAACAGACACAGACACATCATTACTCTGGTCTCTTATGCCTCCATTCCTGATTCTTCATGGTTCACATGTTATTGTAAATTTGACATCAATCCACTGTATTTTATAAAGCCCTTTTAACATCAGCAGTTATAGATACCCAGCCTAAAACCCAAAGAGCAAGCATTGCTGATGTAGAAGCCATTCTGTCATTCTGCAACATCCACGATAATGCTGCTCTCTCTCTCTGTCTGTGTGTGTGTGTGTGTGTGTGTGTGTGTGTGTGTGTGCGCGCTGTGGGGTCACCTTCCGCCCTCTCCCCTCGCACTCTCCTTCCTCCCTCTGCTACGTGTGTGTGTGTGTGTGCGCGCTGTGTGTGTGCGCGCTGTGAGGTCACACGACACACTCATACACCGCTTGTGACATGTAGAGTCATTTGTCATGAGTATCCTGTTCATTCAGAGGGCCGGTTTCTCTGTAGGGACTGTACTCTTGTCAAGCCAAGACCCTCCTGCAGTAGCAGGTTAATACACGCCCTGAGCATCGCATCGCTCCAAGCTGTTCTGTCATCTTTAACTAGCTTGCTGTGCCACTGCCAGGCTTCTTCAGGACTCTCCTGTAAAACCGTATTTAGTCTGGCCTGGCAGTGGGAGGGGTATCTGCTGCCCTCTGGTGGTTAATGGGTGCTATTGTCTGCTTGTGTCTTAGAGGGAGAGGGGTCCATCGTTGATGATTGATGTTGATTGGTGTTTATGTTTGTTTTTTTCGGAGATAGAAGCTGCAGGTCTGGATGGAGACACTGGCTGACATCATGACCTATCACAAAAGCTGTTTGTGAGACTACTTTCCTGAGAGCTCATTGGTCCACCACAGACTGGCCTACGTAGACACCGCCATATTCACCATCTGCTGACTGCTGCAGACCATCCCCTGGAGAAGGTGTGTGTTTGCCTCTCCAGGTCAGTGATATTCTCCCTGTGATTAAATTGATGACCAACCCTAACCATAACCAAACACTTCTCCTCTCCAGGTCAGTGATATTCTCCCTGTGATTAAATTGATGACTAACCCTAACCCTAACCAAACACTTCTCCTCTCCAGGTCAGTGATATTCTCCCTGTGATTAAATTGATAACTAACCCTAACCCTAACCAAACACTTCTCCTCTCCAGGTCAGTGATATTCTCCCTGTGATTAAATTGATGACTAACCCTAACCCTAACCAAACCCTAACTTCTCCCTGGTCAGTGACACTTCTCCTCTCCAGGTCAGTGATATTCTCCCTGTGATTAAATTGATAACTAACCCTAACCCTAACCAAACACTTCTCCTCTCCAGGTCAGTGATAGTCTATGTGTCTGGATCGGCTCTTCAGCCTGGCCTATCTCAGCATGGCGGAGGCTGTCATGGCCTACCTGGAGCAGGTGAACCCTCTATAGAGGCCAGCTGCTGTCTGGATGGAGTCTACCAGTCTGTCAAGGACGACTGTCCCAGACAGTTGTGGGAATAAAATAGAATATGTCAACTTTTGTACCATGGGGGATAGTAGACTGACAAAGGCTAGTGCTTTTGCTGTTCATTAGGCCTCACACATCTTGTTATCTGACTAAAAGTTAATGTGGAGAGTTCTTTCAATATCTTCAATATGCATCTTGTAATTTGATAAGGACTCGACCGATTGCGTCCCCGATATGTCTGTCTTCACTTGTAGCCTGCGAGAAAGATCCGATCACGTGACGGAGAGCCATGTGAGCAGAGATGCGTCGACGGGAATGATAAAATATGATTTTCACCCAAAGGGCACAACGCCCACTGGCCGCAAAAGTCCTGGCTTTTTTTTTTAGGGGGCATTACGGCCACAATAAGGGGATCCAGTCGGGAAATTCGAGGCATTATCATGTGCTTGTCAAATTGTGAATGAGAGACTGATGAAGTGTGTGCAGCCTGCACCAGAAACAAAGCAGAGCTCATGTCTTTCATGTGACTTCCAATGTGAATTCCAATCCTCATTAGAGTCGCATCATGCAGCCTTAGAATGTATTACAAATCAATACATATAGCCTGACATTGGTATCACAACTAAAGTTACCTGAATACCTCGAAATGAAACATACAGGAGTACCTGTGTCTTTGCTAACCACTCAACACAGAATAGCTGCATGTGAGCACTCCCTCAAATCATTTGGAGAAAATATCCTTTCTATTTTATTCAGCTATGTTCATTTTATTTTTCATACTATAAAATAATATGAAATAATGCCACAGAATTCTAAGCAAATCTTGTCTGCTAAATTAACTCATGTAGCCATAATGTAGGCACAGCCACATGGCATAGCCAGATCAGACACTAACTTATGGACAACTCAGAGAATGCTATTCTACTACATTTTCTTCATATCATGTTCCTTTAGACCTGTCTAAAATAAATAATGGCTTTATTGTGATGTTGTAGGCTATATTACATGGCTTTATTAGACTTTTAAAAATGTAAATGTTCCAAAGGTCTGCGTTAGTGGCTTGTAAGGCTATGTGTTGGATCCAGAAGAGATGTTTAAATGTGTTTGTTAATTAACGGTCAATTACAGTGAGATCGGCAGTTGACAATGGAAGTTTCATGACCACCACAGCCCTAGATGGAAGTTTCATGACCGCTAGGCCCTAGATGGAAGTTTCATGACCACCACAGCCCCAGATGGAAGTTTCATGACCGCTAGGCCCTAGATGGAAGTTTCATGACCACCACAGCCCCAGATGGAAGTTTCATGACCGCTAGGCCCTAGATGGAAGTTTCATGACTGCCACAGCCCAAGATGGAAGTTTCATGACCGCTAGGCCCTAGATGGAAGTTTCATGACCACCACAGCCCTAGATGGAAGTTTCATGACCGCCACAGCCCTAGATGGAAGTTTCATGACCACCACAGCCCCAGATGGACGTTTCATGACCACCACAGCCCCAGATGGAAGTTTCATGACCGCTAGGCCCTAGATGGAAGTTTCATGACCACCACAGCCCTAGATGGAAGTTTCATGACCGCCACAGCCCCAGATGGAAGTTTCATGACCACCACAGCCCTAGATGGAAGTTTCATGACCGCTAGGCCCCAGATGGAAGTTTCATGACCGCTAGGCCCTAGATGGAAGTTTCATGACCACCACAGCCCTAGATGGAAGTTTCATGACCGCTAGGCCCTAGATGGAAGTTTCATGACCGCTAGGCCCTAGATGGAAGTTTCATGACCGCCACAGCCCTAGATGGAAGTTTCATGACCGCCACAGCCCTAGGCCCATCCCAAGTGCTGATCACCTTGAGGGTTGTTTGCATCTGGAACCTTCCATCATGAAACAGGGGAATAATGTTGTTGTTAGTGAACTGACTGTATGCAGAATTAGTCCACAATGTCTGCAGGGGTATATGTGAACTGAAAGACAAATACATCAAGTTTCCTGATGCTTCCTGCCAAAACCGACTACAAGGTACACTTCCATGAATATAGATACTTCCCTGGAGTCATTTGGCTGTATAGAGGGATGTCATATTCACATCAAGGGTCCCTCTACAGCAGATGCTGAGGTGTGCAGTAATCGTAAAAAACGGGTTATTTGCAGATCTCCAACATTGTTGCACGTTAGAAAGGTGTAACTCATGACTCAATGATTTTCCAAAACTCCTCTTTGTATACCCAGCTCGAAGAAGGACAACATAGTGGAGGCATACTTGGTGACTGTGGGCATGCACAGACCAACTCCTTGTCTTCATGCAATAGGACCTGAGCAACAACGATACGACAAAGCTCATATCCGCATCAGAGGTGTAGTAGAGCGCATATTTGGTGTATGGAAGGTGTTCAGTGTCTCAGAAACACATGGCGCTTTCAACCAAGAAGATGCTGCATTGCAACAGCAGTTCTTCACAATGACCTTAAACAGCATGGCTGTCCAGTGCTTCACAATGACCTCAAACAGCATGGCTGTCCAGATCTTCACAATGACCTTAAACAACATGGCTGCCCAGTGCTTCACAATGACCTCAAACAGCATGGCTGCCCAGATCTTCACAATGCCCTCAAACAGCATGGCTGCCCAGTGCTTCACAATGCCCTCAAACAGCATGGCTGTCCAGTGCTTCACAATGACCTCAAACAGCATGGCTGTCCAGATCTTCACAATGACCTTAAACAACATGGCTGCCCAGTGCTTCACAATGACCTCAAACAGCATGGCTGCCCAGATCTTCACAATGCCCTCAAACAGCATGGCTGCCCAGTGCTTCACAATGCCCTCAAACAGCATGGTTGCCCAGTGCTTCACAATGACCTCAAACAGCATGGTTGCCCAGATCTTCACAATGCCCTCAAACAGCATGGTTGCCCAGTGCTTCACAATGACCTCAAACAGCATGGTTGCCCAGATCTTCACAATGCCCTCAAACAGCATGGCTGCCCAGTGCTTCACAATGCCCTCAAACAGCATGGTTGCCCAGTGCTTCACAATGCCCTCAAACAGCATGGTTGCCCAGTGCTTCACAATGACCTCAAACAGCATGGATGCCCAGCGCTTCACAATGACCTTAAACAGCATGGCTGTCCAGATCTTCACAATGACCTCAAACAGCATGGCTGCCCAGATCCTCGCATTGAAGATGAGGACGACCCAGATGTTCCCACAGTTGAGGCAGACAATGACAGAAATGAACAAGCCTGTATAGATAAACAATATGTATAGATAAACAATAGCCAAAGACTGGTCACAAAAAGGTTTTAAATTAACAAATGGAAATATCGGGACTCAACTCAGCATGAAGACCATTGGTACTGCTGCTGGTTCATGTTTCTGTCCTCCTCCTTCAAACTGTTGAGCGTGAAAATCGCAGCAGCGTTGCTGTTCTTGACACAAATCGGTGCGCCTGGCACCTACTACCGGGCCTCACTGTGTGGAGTCAAACAAAAACAAAAAACATTTCAAAATGACGTGGATTTGTAAAAGTGGCCTAACAACAGTATCATACCTGAAGTTGTTTTAGCTTCCTTCTGTTTACAGATTACAGATGGTGATTACAGATGGTGGTCCAGGCGTTCTTTCATTACAGATGGTAATTACAGATGGTGTCCAGGCGTTCTTTCATTACAGATGGTGATTACAGATGGTGTTCCAGGCGTTCTTTCATTACAGATGGTGATTACAGATGGTGTCCAGGCGTTCTTTCATTACAGATGGTATTTACTGCTGGTGGTCCAGGCGTTCTTTCATTACAGATGGTGATCCAGGCGTTCTTTCATTGCAGATGGTAATTACAGATGGTGGTCTAGGCGTTCTTTCATTACAGGTGGTGATTACAGATGGTGAGCCAGGCGTTCTTTCATTACAGATGGTGATTTTTTCAAAGTCACCGAAATTCTGTGAACATTTGTCTTTTACCTCTGTCCATTGTTTGGTTTAGGTGACTGAGGTGACCTGCTCTTATCCAATGCTTATGCGAAGTGTCCAAATCCCTGTTCTTTAGTGCACATTGTTAAGAATCATCACAAAGATGAACTGCCACTTTACAAAGTGCATCTAAATATTTTAAGGGGGGGATTAGAATAAGTAGAATTACTTTATCCTGATCCTTTTGTAAGGTATTCTAAAGAATTGTTGTTGCTTGTAGATATCATGGTACTTGATTTACTGTTGCCTGGCGTCGTGTTTAAGTTTGTTCCACCATTGGGGGCCAGAGCAGCGAACTGTTTTGACTGGGCTGCGCAGGAACTGTTCCTCAGTGGTAGGGAGGCTGAACTGGTTTGAGCAGACCAGATGACCTTCCATAGGTGGATGAATGCTCCTAGTGCCCACTATAGTTTGGCAAGTCAGGGCCTGATAAGAGCCTGGACTCTAATGTGCCGTTAATTAACACATTGACTTATTTGTGGTTGTAAGTCACCATGGTCTTGTGAGCAGGCCAGTCCACTGCTTCAGACAGAGAGCCAAGTGAGATCTTGTCTTTTACCTCTGTCCATCCCCTTTGGTTTAGACTGAGGTGACCTGCACCAATTCCACACAATGCTTAGTCAGAAGTGTCCCATCCCTGTTCTTTAGTGCACATTGTTAATGCTGAATCAGTTATCACAAAGATGAACTGGTTAATGTTTTTAACCTTTCAACTCTTAAAACTCCCTAGTCTAGAACTAATTCTTAATGTATCTGGGGTTCATTTAATAAGTAGAATTAGTCTTGACTCTGAAGTCTTTGGTAAGAAGAAGAATCATATCTATCACGTCTAATTGTTGTTGCTTGTAGATATCATGGTACTTGTTTTACTGTTGCACATGAGTACAGGTTTAAGGACTTGTTTCTATTCCTGTCTCCAGGGAGAGTGAACTGGTTTGTGTGTGTATGACGGAGATGTTTGTGTTGTTTCTTTTGTTCCTTGTTGTATTTAGTGTTCCAGTTTATTAAAATAAAAACAGGAACACCTTCCCGTCATCTTAGCCCTCACCTTCTTCCACCAAAAGTGGTGTGGGACAGGTTCAACCTGGCACTTTGAATATGTACACACAAAGTCTACCCATGTTGACTAAAGATAGCAAGCTCATAAAGGGAATCAAAATGTTGACTTCATTTTAGTACTTCCAGGGGAAAATGTCTTAGTGGAATTGTTTTTTATTTTCTAAACAATTTCTGCATCCTGTTGGCTGGATGCAATATTGTGTTTGAGGCTCATTTGCATGTTCTGTGATATTGTTTAAAAAAAAATGCTTTTCTTGAACATGGGTGTTTGAACCAACAGAAATCTGCAGACAATTGAACATGAATATGCATGCCATCTTGACAATGTCGTGCAGTTTGATGAAATTTGCTGAGGCCATTAATCTCTACTCCCCTGTCACACTCATTGAAATTTAAATGAAACATTCTCTAATCACAGTGAGTCATATTTGTTTAAATGTTTTGCTCAGATCTTACTGTAAATGTGTTTATTTATTATAAAAACATTTTTTCTAAATCCTTGTGGGTTCCAGAACGTCCTCAAATTGGGTAAAAAAGAACAATTCTGAAAGAGATGCAGGTTAATCTAACAGATGAACTCTAAAAAGATAATTTGGTTTGGGTTAAGGGTCCATTAGGGTTAGACAGCCTAAGGTTAGGGTTAAAAGTTAGAGTCAGGGGTAGGTTTAGAGTCAGTTTTAGTTTAGAGTCAGGGGTAGGTTTAGGGTCAGGGCATTTAGAGTCAGGGTTCTAGGTTTTGTATTTCTGTGTTTAGAGTCAGGGGTAGGTTTAATCGGGGCAGCAGGAGTAGGTTTAAAATCAGGGGCAGGTTTAGAGTCAGGGTTCCCACCTGGTTTAGAGTCAGGTTTCGTAGGTTTAGAGTCAGGGGCAGGTTTAGCACCAGGGGAGAGGTTTAGAGTCAGGGGTTCCTTTAGTATTCAGGGTTCAGGTTATTAAAATCATGGGAACAGGTTTAGAGTCAGGGGCAGGTCCTCAGTTCTTCCACCAAAAGTTTAGAATGGGACAGGTTTAGAGTCTGGGGCAGGTTGAGAGTCAGGGGTAGGTTGAGAGTCAAGATAGCAAGCTCATAAAGTGGAAAAAATTTAGAGTCATTTTAGGTTTAGGGGAAAATGTCTTAGTGGAATTGTTTAGAGTTTTCAAACAATTTTAGCATCCTGGCCAGGTTTAGTGTTTGAGGTCATTTAGATGTTCTGTGATATTGTTTAAAAAAAATGCTTTTCATTGAACATGGGTGTTTGAACCAACAGAAATCTGGACAATTGAACATTATGCATGCCATCTTGACAATTAGGTGAGGTTTGATGGTTAATTTGGGGTTAGGCCATTAATCTCAGGGGTCAGGATTAGAGGTAGGAGGCAGGGGTAGGAGCCAAGGGTAGAGTTAATGAATTAGGGTTAGGAGTCAGGGTATGAGTCAGGGGTAGGAGACAGGGGTGGTAGTTAGGGTTAGGAGTCAGGGGTAGTTTAGGGTTAGGGTTAGAGTCAGAGGTAGGAGTCATTTTTACTATCCTTAGGGTTCCAGAAGTCCTCAGGAGGGTCAGGGGTAGAACAAGGGGTGGAGATAGTGGTAGGTTTAAACCTAAAAATAATTTAGGTTTAGGGTTAGGGGTACAGTCAGGGGTTAGTTAAGGTTAGGGTTAAAAGTTAGAGTCAGGGGTAGGTTTAGAGTCAGGGGTAGGTTTAGAGTCAGGGGTAGGTTTAGATCAGGGGTAGGTTTAGAGTCAGGGGTAGGAGTCAGGGGTAGGTTTAGGGGCAGGTTTAGGAGTCAGGGGTAGGTTTAGAGTCAGGGGTAGGAGTCAGGGAAGGTTTAAAATCAGGGGTATGTTTAGAGTCAGGGAAGGTTTAGAGTCAGGGGAAGGTTTAGAGTCAGGGGCAGGTTTAGAGTCAGGGGCAGGTTTAGAGTCAGGGGTTTAGGTTTAGGAGTCAGGGGCAGGTTTAGAGTCAGGGTAGGTTGAGAGTCAGGGTAGGTTTAGAGTCCGGGGTAGGTTTAGAGTTAGGGGTAGGTTTAGAGTCCGGGGTACTGGTTTGGGTTAGGATATAGGGTTAGTTGAGGTTTTAAGGTTAGGAGTTGGGGTTAAGAGTAGGAGCCAGGGGTAGGATTAGAGTCAGGGGTAAGAGTCAGGGGTAGGAGTCAGGGTAGGTTTAGAGGTAGGAGGCAGGGGTAGGAGTCAAGGGTAGGAGTTAGGGTTAGTAGTCAGGGGTAGGAGACAGGGGTAGGTATAGAGTTAGGGTTAGGAGTCAGGGGTAGGTTAGGGTTAGGGTTAGGAGTCAGAGGTAGGAGTCAGGGGTAGGTTAGGGTTAGGGTTAGGAGTCAGAGGTAGGAGTCAGGGGTAGGAGTCAGGGGTAGGAGATAGTGGTAGGTTTAGAATCAGGGTCAGGAGTCAGGGGTAAGAGTCAGGGGTAAGAGTCAGTGTTAGGAGTCAGGAATAGGAGTCAGATATAGGAGTCAGGGGTAGGCTTAGAGTCAGGGGTAGGAGTCAGGGGTAAGTTTAGAGAAATGTCCTCTGGTCTGATGAAACAAAAATAGAACTGTTTGGCCATAATGACCATCGTTATGTTTGGAGGATAAAGGGGGAGGCTTGCAAGCTGAAAAACACCATCCCAACAGTGAAGCACAGGGGTGGCAGCATCATGTTGTGGGGGTGCTTTGCTGCAGGAGGGACTGGTGCTCTTCAAAAAATAGATGGCATCATGAGGATGGCAAATTATGTGGATATATTGAAGCAGCATCTCAAGACATCAGTCAGGAAGTTAAAGCTTAGTCGCAAAGGGGTCTTCCTAATGGACAATGACCCCAAGCATACTTCCTGACTGTGGCGAAGTTGTGGCAAAATGGCTTAAGAACAACAAAGTCAAGGTATTGGAGTGGCCACCACAAAGCCCTGACCACAATCCCATAGAAAAATTGTGGGCAGAACTGAAAAAGCGTGTGCGAGCAAGGAGGCCTACAAACCTGACTCAGTTACACCAGCTCTGTCAGGAGGAATGGGCCAAAATTCCCCCAACTTATTGTGGGAAGCTTGTGGAAGGCTACCCAAAAAGTTTGATCCAAGTTAAACAATTTACAGGAAATGCTACCAAATACTAATTGAGTGTATGTTAACTTCTGACCCACTGGGAATGTGATGAAAGAAATAAAACCTGAAAGAAATAATTCTCTCTACTATTATTCTGACATTTCACATTCTTAAAATAAAGTGGTGATCCTAACTGACCTAAGATAGGGAATTTTTACTAAGATTAAATGTCAGGAATTGTGAAAAACTAAGTAATACATCTATTTGGCTAAGGTGTATGTAAACTCCGACTTCAACTGTACTTTTTTTAATTTAATTTTTTTTTTGTTAGCAGACATATTCAACAAAATGTACAATGTGGACCCAGAGGATATCACTTGAAAGTGTTAATTAAAACGCTTGTTTCCACAGTGGTCCTCGATGGTAAAAACATATAACACATATAATGATTAAAAGGCAACACAAAATTACAAACAACCATAAATAGATGACATCCTAAAAAGTGACACTGTTCACTGCACTTCCCCCTAAACTTACAAATCAATTCATTCCACATTAAAACAGGATCCTCTGTCTGCCTGTCTGCTCTGTCTGGTCTCTCGTGGAGTCAAAGGTGTTGGTGCTGCATACATCAATCATTTATTCTCTGTCTGTCTGCCTGTCTGTCTGCCTGTCTGCTCGTCTGTCTGTCTGTCTGCTCGTCTGCCTGTCTGCAGATCAGTCAAATATACAGGACTTTCCTATACAACACATACGTCCATATATACACACACACAACACCCTGATACACAGAGGAGAGGGGATATACATATTGATATGTTATCAGTATAGACAGACAGCTGTCTGCCATAACCATCACAAAGAGCCCTCAGCCAGAGACTCAGAGTTGAACAAAAGTGACAGAGGTAATATGTCCATCAACATCACACACTGTCGGAGAGCAGAATACCTCAGAGAGAGACTCAATGTCAAATTCAGCCGGCAGTTTTAAACATACAGACACACACTCAGACAAATTCACACTTTTTGTTCTCTCTTTCTCTCTTACACACACCTTCTGTTTAATAAGGAGTCGTTGTGCAGCTCTCGGTATGGAAACACATGGTAAGTCTGCTTCACCTCACTTATCATCAGAACACAGTATCCCAGCGCATCCTCTGTGCCTGCGTAACTCTACACACACACACACACACACACACACCCTCTCTACCGTTATAGCCTCTCTACTGTATATAGCTTCACTAATGTTATAGCCCCTCTACTGTAAGCATTTCACTGTTGGTTGGAGCCTGTAAGTTAGCATTTCACTGTTGGTTGGAGCCTTTAAGTTAGCATTTCACTGTTGGTTGGAGCCTGTAAGTTAGCATTTCACTGTTGGTTGGAGCCTGTAAGTTAGCATTTCACTGGTGGTTGGAGCCTGTAAGTTAGCATTTCACTGTTGGTTGGAGCCTGTAAGTTAGCATTTCACTGTTGGTTGGAGCCTGTAAGTTAGCATTTCACTGGTGGTTGGAGCCTGTAAGTTAGCATTTCACTGGTGGTTGGAGCCTGTAAGTTAGCATTTCACTGGTGGTTGGAGCCTGTAAA
The DNA here is from genome assembly GCF_034236695.1 of Oncorhynchus nerka. Taxonomy (NCBI): domain Eukaryota; kingdom Metazoa; phylum Chordata; class Actinopteri; order Salmoniformes; family Salmonidae; genus Oncorhynchus; species Oncorhynchus nerka. The sequence goes on along the minus strand of NC_088401.1, from coordinate 11,916,112 downwards.
TTAGCATTTCACTGTTGGTTGGAGCCTGTAAGTTAGCATTTCACTGTTGTTTGGAGCCTGTAAGTTAGCATTTCACTGTTGGTTGGAGCCTGTAAGTTAGCATTTCACTGTTGGTTGGAGCCTGTAAGTAAGCACTGTTGTATTCGGCGCACGTGACAAATACACTTTGATTTGATTTATAATACGTAGATACAAAGGGAATGTCAGCTGACTGTTATTTTAATAATGCTTTGGTGATTTAAGATTGATTTCCAAGCGGTCTCGGAACCCAAATACCTTAATCGACAGTCTTAAATCCTTTGTGATTGCATTGGAGGTGAGGCTATGCTTGGTTTTTAATCAAATAAAACTACATGAGAAAAAAACATTTGGTTATTTATGTTTCTAAACACGAGGTATACGGGCACCTAAAACACATTAGGCTGGGCTCTTGTTCCATGCGCATATGGGCAGTGTGCGTCACGGCTGGCTAGTCTTGGGTTTCCGCTGTCAAAATTCATAACCGTTTGCGTTACTGCTTAATATCAGCTTTTGGTTGCACTTAAATATCCCTATCAGCGCTGCCTTTCAATAGCACACCTCAAATATTTACACACCGCTTATCAGTGCAAGCGAGCTGATATAAGACAGGTAAATTACTAAACCTGGCGTTAGGGCTGGAAAATGCCAGTGCACCAGTTTTTACATGACGAAATTGCTAACCAATGTGCGTTTGACACGAGCAGCATCTTAACGCTAGCGGGAAATATAGCCCATAATGATTACTAGTGATAGCATCTTAACGCTAGCGGGAAATAGAGCCCATAATGATTACTAGTGATAGCATCTTAACGCTAGCGGGAAATAGAGCCCATAATGATTACTAGTGATAGCATCTTAACGCTAGCGGGAAATAGAGCCCATAATGATTACTAGTGATAGCATCTTAACGCTAGCGGGAAATAGAGCCCATAATGATTACTAGTGATAGCATCTTAACGCTAGCGGGAAATAGAGCCCATAATGATTAGTAGTGATAGCATCTTAATGCTAGCTGGAAATAGAGCCCATAATGATTACTAGTGATAGCATCTTAACGCTAGCGGGAAATAGAGCCCATAATGATTACTAGTGATAGCATCTTAACGCTAGCGGGAAATAGAGCCCATAATGATTACTAGTGATAGCATCTTAACGCTAGCGGGAAATAGAGCCCATAATGATTACTAGTGATAGGCCTTTTGATAATGTATCACAGAAACAGCAATGAACTCAGTTTAAAAGCGCCTTGGTGTAACACGTAGTGACAATGTAAACGGCAACATGACGGTGACAGACCTCACAGATCATCATTCTTATGAATGTGTGTGTGTGTGTGTGCATGTTCACTGTATGTGTATGCAAACCCCTCCCTGAGTCACGTCTGGCTGAGAAGACCCCCCCTCAGCACTCTGCTCAGGGTTACGTTCACAACACAACTAATTTCATAGCACAACACTATCCCACTGCTCTGAGCGGACGTTCACAACACAACTAATTCACTCACACACGGCTTAACTCATTACGTTGCACAGCTGAGGGATACGTTCACGTGACAACTAATTTAGTAACGTTTAAACAGTTTAACACTATCACACTGCCCTGGGGTTCGTTCACAACACAACTAATTCAATAAATGCATTACGCTGTACAGTTTAGAGGTACAGTACGTCCACAGGACCTAAACGTTCACATTGGTAAACACATTGTGTTGATAAACAGTCACACAGCTAAACCCTCAATGTAAATCAACTTACTGCTCCGGGATTTGTTTACAAACACAGTCATAAAGTTGAAGGGTACGTTCACCACCACTGATCACTCAATGTAAATCAACTTACTGCTCCGGGATTTGTTTACAAACACAGTCATAAAGTTGAAGGGTACGTTCACCACCACTGATCACTCAATGTAAATCAACTTACTGCTCCGGGATTTGTTTACAAACACAGTCATAAAGTTGAAGGGTACGTTCACCACCACTGATCACTCAATGTAAATCAACTTACTGCTCCGGGATTTGTTTACAAACACAGTCATAAAGTTGAAGGGTACGTTCACCACCACTGATCACTCAATGTAAATCAACTTACTGCTCCGGGATTTGTTTACAAACACAGTCATAAAGTTGAAGGGTACGTTCACCACCACTGATCACTCAATGTGTTCTAATTGATAGCGTCGTTCCTTGTGTTGATGTGTCTGTGGCTCTTTGATGCGATTGCCACAGTAGAACTCTTCTTCCCTGTCTCATCTCTTTCTTTTGGCTGTTTGTTTGTTGTTGTTGTTACCTGAGTTCATTTGTTTTCATTTGTATTTTATATTTTCTACAGAGCAAAGAGGTTGTTTAAATCATTTTATTGTTTTACCTAATCAGGTCAGAGAGAACAAGCTCTGACGTGGCTCCCTCACCATTCTCACTCCCCGTGTCAGTCATACAAGGGTAATGATGCACGTGTGTGTGTGTGCACGTTTGTGTGTGTGTGTGTCCTGTCTCATTGGTGCATTTGAATTACTTGAGTTTCTTGGCAGCATCTGTTTGCAATAACCCATCACCTATCACCATGAAACTATGAGAAAATACAGTCTGAATGAAATTACTAGCGGTGTCTTCAAGTTATTAAAGCCTGTGGAATTAGTGGTTATGTCTTCTAGTTATTAGAGCCTGTGGAATTAGTGGTTATGTCTTCTAGTTATTAGAGCCTGTGGAATTAGTGGTTATGTCTTCTAGTTATTAGAGCCTGTGGAATTAGTGGTTATGTCTTCTAGTTATTAGAGCCTGTGGAATTAGTGGTAATGTCTTCTAGTTATTAGAGCCTGTGGAATTAGTGGTAATGTCTTCTAGTTATTAGAGCCTGTGGAATTAGTGGTTATGTCTTCTAGTTATTAGAGCCTGTGGAATTAGTGGTTATGTATTCTAGTTGATTAGAGCATGTGAAATAGTGGTAATGTCTTATAGTTATTAGAGCCTGTGGAATTAGTGGTAATATCTTATAGTTATTAGAGCCTGTGGAAATAGTGGTAATATCTTACAGTTATTAGAGCCTGTGGAATTAGTGGTAATATCTTATAGTTATTAGAGCCTGTGGAATTAGTGGTTATGTCTTCTAGTTATTAGAGCCTGTGGAATTAGTGGTTATGTCTTCTAGTTGACAGAGCATGTGACATTAGTGGTAATGTCTTATAGTTATTAGAGCCTGTGGAATTAGTGGTAATATTTTATAGTTATTAGAGCCTGTGGAAATAGTGGTAATATCTTACAGTTATTAGAGCCTGTGGAATTAGTGGTAATATCTTATAGTTATTAGAGCCTGTGGAAATAGTGGTAATATCTTACAGTTATTAGAGCCTGTGGAATTAGTGGTAATATCTTATAGTTATTAGAGCCTGTGGAATTAGTGGTAATATCTTATAGTTATTAGAGCCTGTGAAGTTAGTGGTAATATCTTATAGTTATTAGAGCCTGTGAAGTTAGTGGTAATATCTTATAGTTGACAGAGCCTGTGTCACCTTGTCTTAAATGAGGTAGCGAGAAACACAGTTCAACCTGTGATTGACAGAGGGCATCATTAAGTGTGTGTGTGACTCTTGTTCGTTCCAGACAGGAGACCAACTCACTGCTGGACCTGTTGCTTGGTACGGAGTTGCAGGCACACGCTGTGAGTCAGGGAGAGACAGAAACAGGGCCCGGCTCAGCAAGAGACTACAGAAAGAATGGACAGGGTTCCTCAACACTTTACTGCACCGCCTCACACACACACACACCAACAACAGGTATTGCAACTACACACAAACACATACTGGCTGTCTCTCTAACGGGTACCGTCTGCTATTGCCAGACCCTGTAGCGCTGTGCCTCTGCTGGTTATCTGGGAGAGTATGAAGTCATTTGTATGCAAACCATGTTCCCTATTGCTTGTGAAAACTGTCTGTAGGCAGTTACACGTACACCCACACACACACCAAAATACACGTTCAACATAGAGCTACAAGTATGACATAAGATAAACAGGAAATACTAAAGCATCTCATCAAACTGAGTTGTTGTCTATAGTGTTTATGACTCATCAAACTGGGTTGTTGTCTATAGTATTTATGACTCATCAAACTGAGTTGTTGTCTATAGTGTATGTGACTCATCAAACTGAGTTGTTGTCTATAGTGTTTAAGACTCATCAAACTGAGTTGTTGTCTATAGTGTATATGACTCTTCAAACTGAGTTGTTGTCTATAGTGTATATGACTCATCAAACTGAGTTGTTGTCTATAGTATTTATGACTCATCAAACTGGGTTGTTGTCTATAGTGTATATGACTCATCAAACTGAGTTGTTGTCTATAGTGTTTAAGACTCATCAAACTGGGTTGTTGTCTAGTGTCCTAATCCAGGCACTGTCACTCATCAGGCACTTGTCATCTCCCGTCTGGTTACTGCAACTGCTGTTGGCTGGGCTCCCTGCCTGTGCCATTAAAAACCCCTACAACTCATCCAGACCTGGCATCTGGTGTTCAACCTTCCCAAGTTCTCTCACATCACCCTCTTCTCCGCTGCTGCTCCACTGGCTTCCAGTTGAAGTTCCAAGCATCCGCCTCAAGACCATGGTGCTCTTTGCCACCTTCTGTCCCTCCTGAACCCCCTCAGTACCTCCAGGCTCTGATCAGGCCCTACACCCAAAAGAAGGGCACTCCGATCGTTCATCCACCTCTGGCCTGCTCGCCTCCCTACCACTGAGGAAGTACAGTTCCCGCTCAGCCCAGTCAAAACTGTTGACGGCCGGCCGCCCAACAACCTGCCCGCTGACCCTATCCCCTCCTCTCTTCTCCAGACCATTTCCAGAGACCCTCCCTTACCTCACCTCGCTCATCAACGGTGGAACAAACTCCCTGACCGCTGGCTACGTCCCTTCCGTCTTCAAGAGAGCAGATCACCCCTTCTGAAAAAACCTGAAACCCCCCTCCGATGTCAAGGAATACCTAGACCAGGATAAAGTCTTTCTTTTCTCTCCAAAACCCTTAAAAGACCTAGATGCACTCTTCAGAATGACTGTTCTTGGATGTCATCAGGTTTCAAGACTAGTCATTCAACTGAGACTGTCTTCTCTGTATAAGAGCGCTCCGCAAATGCTAAATGTAAATGTAAATCCTCTGCTCTATGACTCATCAAACTGAGTTGTTTTCTATAGTGTAACCATCACTCATCAAACTGAGTTGTTTTCTATAGTGTATATGACTCATCAAACTGAGGTGTTTTCTATAGTGTATATGACTCATCAAACTGTTGTTTTCACCACTAGTGTCCCCAGGGCTCTGTTCTAGGCTCATCAAACTGATTTGTCTATAGTGTCACTATGACTCTGTCAAACTGACATGTTCTCTATAGTGTATATGACTCATCAAACTGAGTTGTTTTCCCCCTTCTGATACCAGGTGGCGACTCGCATCAAACTGCATGTCTGGCAGACTATCAGTGTGGATGACATCAAACTGAGTTGTTTTCTATAGTGTTTATGACTCATCAAACTGTGTTTTTGTATATGACTCATCAAACTGAGTTGTTTTCTATAGTGTTTATGACTCATCAAACTGGGTTGTTGTCTATAGTGTTTAAGACTCATCAAACTGGTGGCCCGTCTATAGGTATATGACTCTACAAACATCCGCAGAGTGTTTATGACTCATCAAACTGTGTTTTTGCAGGTGACTCATCAAACTGAGTTGTTTCTCCCGTGTGGATTATGACTCATCAAACTGGGTCCTGCCTGTGTCAACTCATCCAGAACGCCGCAGCCCGTCTGGTGTTTAACTCATCAAACTGAGTTGTTCACTATCAGTGTCCTATGACTCATCAAACTGGCTTGTTTTCTAAGTGTTTATGACTCATCAAACTGTGGTTTGCCTATATGACTCATGAAACTGGGGAACGTTTTCAGTACCTAGGCTTATGACTCATCAAACAAGTTGGTCTATAGTGTTTATGACTCATCAAACTGGGTTGTTGTCTATAGTGTATATGACTCATCAAACTGGGTTGTTGCCAATAGTGTTTATGACTCATCAAACTGAGTTGTTGCCTATAGTGTATATGACTAATCAAACTGGGTTGTTGTCTATAGTGTATATGACTCATCAAACTGGGTTTTTGTCTATAGTGTATATGACTCATCAAACTGGGTTGTTGTCTATAGTGTATATGACTCATCAAACTGGGTTTTTGTCTATAGTGTATATGACTCATCAAACTGGGTTGTTGTCTATAGTGTATATGACTCATCAAACTGTGTTTTTGTATATGACTCATCAAACTGAGTTGTTTTCTATAGTGTTTATGACTCATCAAACTGAGTTGTTGCCTATAGTGTTTAAGACTCATCAAACTGAGTTGTTGTCTATAGTGTTTATGACTCATCAAACTGGGTTGTTGCCTATAGTGTTATGACTCATCAAACTGAGTTGTTTTCTATAGTGTTTATGACTCATCAAACTGGGTTGTTGTCTATAGTGTTTATGACTCATCAAACTGGGTTTTTGTCTATAGTGTATATGACTCATCAAACTGGGTTGTTGTCTATAGTGTATATGACTCATCAAACTGAGTTTTTGTCTATAGTGTTTATGACTCATCAAACTGGGTTTTTGTATATGACTCATCAAACTGAGTTCTTCATGACTGATGCTTTAACTGTTCTGTACAGAACCAGCTCATCCTGGTGTGGTGAGCTATACTGCTAATATAACACAGTGCAGTTAAAATCATGTACAGTTCTCTCCTCCCTCAGTCAGAAATGCCTAGGTACATTGCAGCAACACCACTGACTTTTCACCACTAGCCAGCTGCTTCCAACAGTTGTAGACTTTTTCCTTGATGTTAACCTGATTGTAGATGGTAATATTTCTGGACTTTTTCCTTGATGCTAACCTGATTATAGATGGTAATAATGCTGGACTTTTTCCTTGATGATAACCTGATTATAGATGGTCATAATTGCTCCTGTCCACCTTCCTCATTCTCACACACTCTCTCTCCCTCCCTCTTATTTTCTCTGCTTTCTCTCCTACTCCTCTCTCTTCCTCCTACTCCTCTCTCTTCCTCTTCCTCCCTCCCTCCCTGCGTCTCTTCTCTCTCCTACCCTCCAGGTTATGCTTGGTGTTGGCAGGGCTCTTTGAAAGCCAGCTGGCGGTGCGGTTGCCCCAGTGCCTGCTGGTGTGTGCAGGTGCCCACACTTTTATTGCCTCCCCAGCCTAGAAAGAACTCTGCTGGGCATGGTCAACCTCGCGGCTCATCCCGGCTGGAGCTCACACTGCCCTAGCATGGAGCCCCAGTCTCTCTGCACCCAGGATCTCAGAGGACTGATGGAGGTGTGTGTTCTCCCCAAAACTCTCTCCTCTCTGTGCAGTTGGGGCCAGATGGAGTCTGCGGCCTCCAGAAATGAGTCAAAGTAAAAAAATACCTGCAGAATTAATTAGATGTATTGAATTATCAGCCCTCTAGAAATTATGAGGGATAAAATACCTTTGGAATTAATTAAATCAAACCACAATCTCCTACTAAACATGAATAAATGCAGTTGGTTATTGATTTAATAATATGTAGACAACAACATGGTAAGGTGTTGATGAGATGTCCTCCCAGCTGGTTCCATCTGGTTCTAGCCATAGCCAACAGCAGAGTACTGTTTTGTTCAGCTAAGCAAAGTAGTGCTCAGTGTAGCTTAGTTCAGCATGAGAAAACAGAGCACAGCAAACCTAGTCTGGCATAGCCTGGGACAGTCTGGAGAAACAGCACCTCTCACACTAGGATATACCTTGCATTTCCCCAGTACAACCTAACACAGAAGAGTATGGTGTGGCCTTAATGGCCAAGGACTCTCAGTCCCCACCAGGCACAGCCAGAAGAGGACTGGCCACCCCTCAGAGCCTGGTTTCTCACTAGGTTTATTCCTAGGATCCTGTCTTTCTAGGGATTTTTTTCCTAGCCACCGTGCTTCTGCTTTGCTTGCTCTTTGGGGTTTTAGGCTGGGTTTCTGTATAGAACTTTGTGTCAACTGCTGATGTAAAAATAGCTTTATAAAATAAATTGGATTGATTGATGAGCCCAAGCTTTGGTCTCTCACCCCCTGTCTCCCCCATCCCTCACCCTGTCTTTCCCATCTCTCTCCCATCCCTCATCCTGTCTCTCCCATCCCTCACCCTGTCTCTCCCATCCCTCACCCTGTCTCTCCTATCCCTCACCCTGTCTCTCCCATCTCTCTCCCATCCCTCACCCTGTCTCTCCCATCCCTCACCCTGTTTCTCCCATCTCTCTCCCATCCCTCACCCTGTCTCTCCCATCCCTCACCCTGTCTCTCCTATCCCTCACCCTGTCTCTCCCATCTCTCTCCCATCCCTCACCCTGTCTCTCCCATCCCTCACCCTGTCTCTCCCATCTCTCTCCCATCCCTCACCCTGTCTCTCCCATCCCTCACCCTGTTTCTCCCATCTCTCTCTCATCTCTTTCCCATTTCTCCCATCCCGCACCCTGTCTTTTCCATCCCTCACCTTAATTGGGGAGGACAGGGCTTGTGGTAATGGAGGGGTGGCCAGGTAGCGGAATAGTTTGAATGGTATAAAATACAACAAACACACGGTTTCCATATGGTTGATGCCATTCCATTTCCTCTGTTCCAGACATTATTATGAGCTGTCCTCCCCTCAGCAGCCTCCACTGATTTCATCACTGGCCTCAGTGCCCTGGACCCTTCGAGCCCCTAGCAGGGTTAGGCTCATAAGGAAAATTGGAATGTCTGACTCCTTTCTGAATGAACTGAATTAGTTATTAAAATAACTAGTTATTAAAATAGTTATTAAAACTGTATTTGTCCCATGCTTCGTTATCAACAGATGTAGACTAACAGTGAAATGTTTACTTATGGGTCTTTCCCAACAACGCAGAGAGAAAGGAAATAGAGAAATAATAGAAAAGTTAAACACGTAATAATACAAGTAATAATAAACACACAATGAGTAACGATAACTTGGCTATAAACTGGGTACCAGTAGAGTCCATGTGCAGGGGTACGAGGTAATAACTTGGCTATAAACTGGGTACCAGTAGAGTCCATGTGCAGGGGTACGAGGTAATAACTTGGCTATAAACTGGGTACCAGTAGAGTCCATGTGCAGGGGTACGAGGTAATAACTTGGCTATAAACTGGGTACCAGTAGAGTCCATGTGCAGGGGTACGAGGTAATAACTTGGCTATAAACTGGGTACCAGTAGAGTCCATGTGCAGGGGTACGAGGTAATAACTTGGCTATAAACTGGGTACCAGTAGAGTCCATGTGCAGGGGTACGAGGTAATAACTGTGCAGCTATAAACTGGGTAGAGTCCATGTGCAGGGGTAGAGTAATAACCATAAACTGGGTACCAGTAGAGTCCATGTGCAGGGGTACGAGGTAATAACTTGGCTATAAACTGGGTACCAGTAGAGTCCATGTGCAGGGGTACGAGGTAATAACTTGGCTATAAACTGGAGTCCATGTGCCAGTAATAACTTGAGTCCATGAGTCCATGTGCAGGGGTACGAGGTAATAACTTGGCTATAAACTGGGTACCAGTAGAGTCCATGTGCAGGGGTACGAGGTAATAACTTGGCTATAAACTGGGTACCAGTAGAGTCCATGTGCAGGGGTACGAGGTAATAACTTGGCTATAAACTGGGTACCAGTAGAGTCCATGTGCAGGGGTACGAGGTAATAACTTGGCTATAAACTGGGTACCAGTAGAGTCCATGTGTAACCATATAAACAGGGTACCAATAGAGTCAATGTGCAGGGGTACGAGGTAATAACTTGGCTATAAACTGGGTACCAGTAGAGTCCATGTGCCAGGTAATAACCTGGCTATAAACTGGGTACCAGTAGAGTCCATGTGCGGGGGTACGAGGTAATAACTTGGCTATATAAACAGGGTACCAATAGAGTCAATGTGCAGGGGTACGAAGTAATAACTTGGATATAAACACTGGGTACCAGTAGAGTCCATGTGCAGGGGTACGAGGTAATAACCTGGCTATAAACTGGGTACCAGTAGAGTCCATGTGCGGGGGTACGAGGTAATAACTTGGCTATATAAACAGGGTACCAATAGAGTCAATGTGCAGGGGTACGAAGTAATAACTTGGATATAAACATGGGGTACCAGTAGAGTTGATGTGCAGGGGTACGAGGTAATAACCTGGCTATAAACATTGGGTACCAGTAGAGTCCATGTGCAGGGGTACGAGGTAATAACTTGGCTATAAACTGGGTACCAGTAGAGTCCATGTGCGGGGGTACGAGGTAATAACTTGGCTATATAAACAGGGTACCAATAGAGTCAATGTGCAGGGGTACGAAATAACTTGTAAAACTAAGTAGAGTCCATTGGGGGTATATAAACATGGGGTACCAGTAGAGTTGATGTGCAGGGGTAATAACGAGGTAATAACCTGGCTATAAACATTGGGTACCAGTAGAGTCCATGTGCAGGGGTACGAGGTAATAACTTATAAACTGGGTACCAGTAGAGTCCATGTGCAGGTAATAACTTGGCTATAAACTGGGTACCAGTAGAGTCCATGTGCAGGGGTACGAGGTAATAACTTGGCTATAAACTGGGTACCAGTAGAGTCCATGTGCAGAGGTATGAGGTAATAAGTCCATGTGGCTATAAACTGGGTACCAGTAGTCCATGTCCATATAAACTGGGTACCAGTAGAGTCCATGTGCAGGGGTACGAGGTAATAACTTGGCTATAAACTGGGTACCAGTAGAGTCCATGTGCGGGGGTACGAGGTAATAACTTGGCTATATAAACAGGGTACCAATAGAGTCAATGTGTAGGGGTACGAGGTAATAACTTGGATATAAACACAGGGTTCCAGTACTGAGTAATGATACTTGGCTATATACACAGGGTACCAGTACTGAGTAATGATAACTAGGCTATATACACAGTGTACCAGTACTGAGTTAATAATATTTACATTTACATTAATATCTAGGCTATATACACAGGGTACCAGTACTGAGTCAATGATAACTAGGCTATATACACAGGGTACCAGTA